>NW_018407563.1:623788-623867 GCF_002113885.1 Mizuhopecten yessoensis
TCTATGTCAGTCTCCAACAGTCAGTTTTGTGTCGGTCTATGTCAGTCAGTTCTATGTCAGTTCTATGTCAGTCTCTGTC
>NW_018407563.1:624931-626440 GCF_002113885.1 Mizuhopecten yessoensis
CGTCAGTCAGTCTCCGTCAGTCAGTTCTATGTCAGTCTCCGTCAGTCAGTCTCCGTCAGTCTCCGTCAGTCAGTTCTAGGTCAGTCAGTTCTATGTCAGTCTCCGTCAATCAGTTCTATGTCAGTCTCCGTCAGTCAGTTCTATGTCGGTCTCTGTCAGTCAGTTCTATGTCAGTCTTTGTCAGTCAGTTCTATGTCAGTCTGCGACAGTCAGTTCTATGTCAGTCTCTGTCAGTCAGTTCTATGTCAGTCTGCGACAGTCAGTTTGTTTAGGTTTTTACATTCCCACAACAGCCAGCTATACAAAGGACGGAAACTGGTAGTTTCAGATTTTATGAAACGTGTATTATTGTTTTTGGCATGTCACAGAGACAAGACACTAATGACCAAAATGCATGTATACCAAACTAACTGAAGAGATCAAATGTGACGAAAACATTTTTCCTAAGGTAATAATATTTCAAGATTGATATTGCGTACAATTTTCTTCTTCGACAGTGATGAATGTGACGTGGATTCAAATGATGCAGCCATGTCTGATGATGAGATGGGTGGTTACCCTGGTGACCAGATGTTTATGGATGAGGAGACGAAGTCACGGTTCACCAGCTACTCTATGTCATCATCAGTGATCCGCAGGAATGATGGACTCACGCTGCTGGACGATAGGTTTGAAAAGGTAACTACATATTGACTGCTTAGTGTAAATTGTGCTGTACATGTTAGTTTTGAAGGGGATAGATTTTAAAGTTCGGCTTGTTTTCCTGATCAAAAGAAAGTGAATGTATAAGCGATGATGACTGAAGGACATGGGTTCATTTTCTTTTCTGAAAATTAATGATGACACTTTCCTTGGCTGTCTGAGCTTTACCTCGTCCTAAACTATTAGACATCAATAACAATATTAATAGCAATCCTGTGATTAAACTATTGGGCCACCACTCCAAATAATTTTGAAATCCTTATCAAATTATTTCACTTTCTATTCTGAAAGTCACATCACGTTTTCCTTGGCTATCTGAGCTGTACATAACATATGTGATATTATTTTCTAATCTTAAACAAAATGCAAATTGTCATCTCATGATTTAACACTCTCAGGCTACCTTTTAAATAACTCTTGACATTATTATTGAAATGAACTGAAAGCAGTTTAAGTTGTACAAGGAGAAACTGATTTTTTTATAGATTTTTTTCGATTTTGAATCAAAATATAAGTCTACCTTTCAAACACTGATACGATATACATACAGATGATGTATACACAGATACCTGACC
This sequence comes from Mizuhopecten yessoensis, assembly GCF_002113885.1. Lineage (NCBI taxonomy): Eukaryota > Metazoa > Mollusca > Bivalvia > Pectinida > Pectinidae > Mizuhopecten > Mizuhopecten yessoensis. The sequence continues at coordinate 626,209 of NW_018407563.1, forward strand.
TCAATGAAGAGATCTTATCTAAGGAACCTCTGATGTATGTGACCTGTTAGTTTTAAGGTCTTAGTCTTTGGTGAGGTGAAGCTTGTTAGTCTGGACACTGTCTTCCCATGGTTAAAGTGGATCTGTACTAGGATATATATACATGGAATGTATTCCCTTGTGAAATGTTTCCCCTTCACCAGTAAATAATATGCTGTTTGTAGTTTTTAATTGGCTTTTGCTATTTTTGTGG
>NW_018407563.1:630786-632357 GCF_002113885.1 Mizuhopecten yessoensis
GTACATAACATATGTCATATTATTTTCTAATCTTAAACAAAATGCAAGTTGTCATCTCATGATTTAACACTCAGGCTACCTTTTAAATAACTCTTGACATTATTATTGAAATGAACTGGATGCAGTTTTATTTGTACAAGGAGAAACTGATTTTTTTATAGATTTTTTTCGATTTTGAATCAAAATATAAGTCTACCTTTCAAACACTGATACGATATACATACAGATGATGTATACACAGATACCTGACCTCAATGAAGAGATCTTATCTAAGGAACCTCTGATGTATGTGACCTGTTAGTTTTAAGGTCTTAGTCTTTGGTGAGGTGAAGCTTGTTAGTCTGGACACTGGCTTGCCATGGTTAAAGTGGATCTGTACTAGGATATATATACACAGGGTTGCCAACCTCTTAGGAGTCCAGTGTGGGAGATCTCCCTCCACTGGGGTTTTCAATGTGTGAGACTTTTGAGGGCGTCGCGGCGTAACGTCGTTTTGGGTGTTAAGATAACATTTACAAATGTATCGAACAAATCCTGGCTTTCTCTGACTACTATAACATCTGCATTGTTGATATTTTCACTTCAAGATCTTTGTAGGAAAATAAAACAAAACATTTTTTGCAGATATATAAAAGATTTTTATTTATTACACAAAAAAAACTGACATCAGAAATACAACACATTTTATTATCAAAGGCCTTTCTTGTAACGATTCCACCCTTGCCTAGAACAGGTAGCAGTCTTTTTTCTGTATTTCCATGACCTGTTTAAAAAACCGTTCATATCAAAAGTAAGAACTTTACCATAGTAACATGAAAAAGTTCATAACATGAAAATATGATAATTTGACAGTGGAAAAATATTTTACAATTACTTATTGCTACTATTCTAAGCAACAAATAACAGTAAGACCCTTAGCATTTATACCACGTTTGCAATCCGATCACGTTATTTTTTCATCGCATCAGATTAAAATTGTTTATTACTACAAGTCTCTGGTGTGTTAAATCATATACGCCACTTTACTGCAAAAAATAACTTCGAACTTTTCATCAGCCATCAGCGGCTGTCTGTTCGTGATTCAAGAATCGTTTTCTCTTAATATTTGTGAAGGCAGGGCCTAAAAACAATCTCCTAATACACGACGATATTATTTAAAACTTTCTTTTTCTGTGCGATAGGTACGTTCAATATTAAGTTTACGAGTGAAAACAACTTGATTGATTGATTGATAGGTTTTATGTCCGCTTCACTACCGAGTAGTTCGGTATAATTATCCACCAGACGATTGTGAAAACAACTCACCTTACGATATATTACATTCGTTTCCACCGGATGTAAAGCGACACCTCTCGTCAGCTCACTTCCAAAGCACAACGTTGCAATAAGAGTTATTCCCCTTTGTACGACCCAAGCTAAAAATTGCCGATTTATGGCTTCGCGTGGGATAGAGGGAGAATATTTTCGAATGCGTGAGATTTATACCTCACGTGGCGTGAGGATTGTTTCAGCGTGAGTAAGGACGTTTTTGCGTGAGTTTTTGTCTCACGCCGTGGGAGTTGGCAACCCTG
>NW_018407563.1:634195-645260 GCF_002113885.1 Mizuhopecten yessoensis
TTTTTTTCGATTTTGAATCAAAATATAAGTCTACCTTTCAAACACTGATACGATATACATACAGATGATATATACACAGATACCTGACCTCAATGAAGAGATCTTATCTAAGGAACCTCTGATGTATGTGACCTGTTAGTTTTAAGGTCTTAGTCTTTGGTGAGGTGAAGCTTGTTAGTCTGGACACTGTCTTCCCATGGTTAAAGTGGATCTGTACTAGGATATCTATACATGGAATGTATTCCCTTGTGAAATGTTTCCCCTTCACCAGTCAAGAATATGCTGTTTGTAGGTTTTATTTGGCTTTTGCTATTTTGTGTTTTGTCTTGAAAATGATATTTGCTCAGTATAGATATCAGCTATCAGTTGTAGGGACTGACCAATAGAATGAATTTGTTTGATGAATAACTATACTTGTTACCTAAAATAGTTGTGTCATATGGCGGACCTGTGCTTGATTGGTTGAAACTTGAATGAAAAAGGTCCCTGTACCTAATCACTTATATTTGTGTAGACCTCCTGTTCTCTTTCAGTGTGTAATTGGCCGAGCAACAATATTCCGATCTTGAAAGCACTCCTCTTTGTCTTCAGTCTCGAACTAGATCTTAAATGTACAATCATTTCTGGAGCTGGAGATTATAGCTGCAGTATTGAATTGGCGGATGAATCCATCCAAGAAAAGCTCACAAATAATACTGTCGTGAAAATTACCTGGTATACAGTATTCACTTAGTGTAAATTGTGCGGTACATGTTAGTTTTGAAGGGAAAAGATTTTAAAGTTTGGCTTGTTTTCCTGATCAAAAGAAGGTGAATGTATAAGCGATGATGACTGAAGGACATGGTTTCATTTTCTTTTCTGAAAATTAATGATGACACTTTCCTTGGCTGTCTGAGCTTTACCTCGTCCTAAACTATTAGACATCAATAACAATCTTAATAGCAATCCTGTGATTAAACTATTGGGCCACCACTCCAAATAATTTTGTCATCCTTATCAAATTATTTCACTTTCTATTCTGAAAGTCACATCACATTTTCCTTGGCTATCTTGAACAAAATGCAAGTTGTCATCTCATGATTTAACACTCTCAGGCTACCTTTTAAATAACTCTTGACATTGAAATGAACTGAAAGCAGTTTTATTTGTACAAGGAGAAACTGATTTTTTTCGATTTTGAATCAAGATATAAGTCTACCTTTCAAACACTGATACGATATACATACAGATGATGTATACCCAGATACCTGATCTCGCTGTTACGATCTACATAAAAATGATGTATTCCCAAATACCTGAACTCACTGTTACGATATACATACAAATGATGTATACACAGATACCTGACCTCACTGAAGAGATCTTATCTAAGGAACCTCTGATGTGTGTGAAAACGTGTAGCTTTATAGAATATCATCTTCTGTAGGTAGTTAGTATAAGTTTAAAAAAAGAATTACAAGTGCATAAACATATATGTATGCATCTTTTTCTGGCCATATTAAAAAAGGTTTGCCATGGTACTCATGCCCAGTTCACCTTGTAGTAATGATGATGTTTTGTTTACAGTTCTACGAGCAGTTTGACGACACAGAGATTGGACCACTAGACCATGAAGACATAGAGGGTGCTGTCGACCAGAACAGCTACATGCTCAACACGATCCTGGAAGAGTTTGAGAAGCAACAAGACCCTAAGTAATTATTCAAAAATACAGATTGAACTTTCTGTTTTATCTTAACAATCTATATTTGCTTTAATTCAATGTGATATGGGTGATGACTCCTGAAAAACAGCAGTTTTATATAAGTCTGTGGGTTGATGTGGTCTGTTTGGTGGTCACTAGACAAGCATCAGTTTTAGAGTTGTCACCCTTTAAAAGACTTTTTGGGTAGGAGAGAGAGAGAGTAAGTGGGTGGGTTGGATGAGGGAGAGAGAGTAAGTGGGTGGGTGGGATGAGGGAGAGAGAGTAAGTGGGTGGGTGGGATGAGGGAGAGAGAGTAAGTGGGTGGGTAGGAGAGAGAGAGAGAGTAAGTGGGTGGGTTGGATGAGGGAGAGAGAGTAAGTGGGTGAGTGGGATGAGGGAGAGAGAGTAAGTGGGTGGGTGGGATGAGGGAGAGAGAGTAAGTGGGTGGGTAGGAGAGAGAGAGAGAGTAAGTGGGTGGGTTGGATGAGGGAGAGAGAGTAAGTGGGTGAGTGGGATGAGGGAGAGAGAGTAAGTGGGTGGGTGGGATGAGGGAGAGAGAGTAAGTGGGTGGGTAGGAGAGAGAGAGAGAGTAAGTGGGTGGGTTGGATGAGGGAGAGAGAGTAAGTGGGTGGGTGGGATGAGGGAGAGAGAGTAAGTGGGTTGGTGGGATGAGGGAGAGAGAGTGAGTGGGTGGGACCTTGAATATTGGTCAATTAGTCAAAGTAATTATAACTTTGAGAATTGGTTTGTAGATAAAATAGTAAATTAAAGGTAAATATTTCAAAGAACGGTTTATAAAGTTTTAACTGTTCCATATGGAATTACACATGCATGTACATTCATATACTACAGTCACATTTTGCTAAGGATCACCCATACTTTGAAAACAATTACCAAAATGCTAGAAAGGATATTATATTTTCCTTCCGTACTGTTTTGGGCAAATATGTTAGCCTTCCAAATCGTCCTGTGTGGGTATGTTCAGTTAAAGCGCATCTAGGAGAATAAGTTTGAACGGAACTGTGTTGCATACCCTCATAAATGTTAAAAAGATGCATTTCAAACCTTATATTTGCGTTCTATTACATCCACTTTTATTATTTGAAATTAAGAAAAAAGTCTTTTTTTCACGATTAAAAGGGGGGGGGGGGGAAACGTCATGATAACAACAATAAATGATCAGCCTTTTTCGCAGGAAAGATGATGGGTTGTCAATGTTGACGAAATACACAGAGCAATAAACAAACAGTTCCGGGACGATTTCACCTGCTTTGCCACTTGCAACGGACGCTAGTGTAGAGGACAGCGAATTATTCTATTCTGTTGAAAAGGACCTAAATTAGGATCTAATAGCAGACACGCTTCGGTGGCCTGACATAAACATGATGTGCCTTGATTCAAAACCATAGTTATTCCATATTCTAGGGACACGTCTGTGGCGTCGCTGTCAGACATATTGGCTGGAGCACAGGAGTTCGTTATAAATGTCTGTGGCTGGAGTTAGCACACGACGTATTTTAGACGCTGAATATGCGGACTTAAATTTCTTTAAACAAGGTGATTTCTTGTTGATAATATCAAAAAAAGAATGTTTAAAATATATTTACATGTATTCTAACCTTTGATAAACAATGTGTGTGTGTGTTTCAAAAGCTAAGCTAGGCTAAGTAAGGCGTTGTTCAAATTGTTAAGGAAATCAATTTGATGAATATTCTTTGCTAGTTTTTGTTTTAATATGGCACAAAGACGAACCAGACATCGGTGAAATGAATAGGGGCATCGGAATGCTGCAAGGGTAACCCTTTTCCTGTGGCTCATTTTCCTACTGTAATTACGATTTTTGGAATTTTTGCATGTTGATGAATTAAAAGAACAACAAATTTTCAAAAATAATCTCAGTAAACCAAATAAAATATCTATTTTCACATCTGCCTAAAAATAAAAGTGATCCTAAGCAAAATGTGAGTAGTATATTAACAATATGTTTATTTTATTTTTTTTTATTTTTAGTGTGTTGATTTAATACGTATAATTGAAATATGTATAAAAATCAGTTAAAAAGTAAGGGAGATATATTCAGGCTCATGGGAGTCTTATTTTCTTAAAATTTGCTAACAGTCATAAATGTGTCTATTGTTGTGTCCCCCTGCAATGCAAGGTGACATATAGGTATTACTTTGTCAGCGGTGTCGGTTGCATCGTCTGAAACAAGGTTTCCGTGCGATAACTCAAGTTCCCTTTAGTACACATATTGCATACCAATATAGCTCAAACGAGTTCGCATTTCAGAAGTTTACATGGATTTTTGGTAGAGTTATGCCCCTTTTATTGCCAAATAAGGGCGTTGTGTAGAAAATGCAAGAACTTTTTTGTTTTAATCAATTCCTTTCAACTTTTGTATGGTAATGCTACAAGCATTAATGTTCAACATATATTGTGGGGTTTTCTGTCGAGTTTCAACTTTCTGCGTTTTGGCATATCACACTTCATTGTTTTTGCCAAAAAAAAATGCTTGTTTATGTGATAACTCAAGCCAAAACACTTTTCTCACTTAAAGCGTTGAGCAGGCGATACATTCACTCCTATGGAATTCTTGTTGTTACCTAAAGACCAAAACCTTTGAACATATTGTTGTTTATGATTTTCACTAATGTTGTATACTGATGTCACTGTTGTAGGAAGCTTAAGGATGTTGTGGATGAGAATATCGGGGAGGAAGTGGATGGCAAGAACGATGAGTCAGAGGACGACGATGATATGGTAGATGTGGAGGTGCAGGAACCTGGGGAAAAGTGGGACTGTGAATCTATCCTTAGTACGTATTGGACGCGGGGGTTTAACTAAATCTTGTAGTATGGGAACTATTCCCAGCATGTAATCCACTCAGGGTTCTAAATAATACTGGTGGTGTCGAAACCATTCACTAAATAAACATGTTGTAGTGTTTTAACAGGGTTCATGCAGGCCTTGAATTTAACAAAAATGTCCTGAAGGGGTCGGATTGAGCCTTGAATTTGACTAAACGATCATTAAAATATGGCTGTATATTTTAGTGGTGTTATGGTGTCATTGTCATAAAAATGAATTCAGAAACTAAAAGGAAATGAAATGTTTGTTACGAGTAAATTTCTAGATTTCCGGAATATGTGGGTGTCTGGTGAGTTTAGAGCCACACAGGGTACACATATGGGTCTATGTTCTTTGAAAAATTGCAAATTTTGGGAGATTTTAGGCCTTTATTATACTTAAAAAGTCCTAAAAGGTAAAAAAAAACACCTTGAATTTCATAGTAAAATTCCTGTATAAACACTGTTTAAATGAAAACTGATGATATGTATCCATTCTCAACATGTTATCAACCCAGGGTTCTAAATAAAACTGTTACAAGACAAAGCTTAGATTGTCTTTGTGGCTGAAGAAAAAGTTTCTATTTGATGGAATTATAGTTACTATAAACTTACTTTTCAGGCACATATTCAAACATATACAACCATCCAAAGTTGATCGAGGAACCAAGGAAGGTATGTAAAATATCTTCTCCTGATCTCAACTGCCTGCAGAGAATCATGTAATAGGATGTTTTAAGTTGTTTACCTGAAACTGAATTTATTATTTGATATTGAGAACTTAAGTCTTTAAACTAAATGATTTCTTTTGATGTGAAAGACGGGTCTCAGCTATTTCACTATTTGAGATATTCATTATACTAGTAGGTAACTTACGATTGTGTATGTACATATTGACCGCACAACTCGAGGCAAGATAAAGCAGTGAGACTTTTATATGGTACTTTTCATATGTAATATAGCCATTTAAAATAGTAATAACCTGTGAAAATCCATCTTTAGATATTTACTTAGGTGTTTAAGATTTGTTTTCTTGTAAAGGTATCTGCTTGGAACTTAATTAAGACGGGACATCTACACTTGACCTACCTAGCAACAGAGTTTCATGTTCAGGAATTTGATGTCAATGAAATGTCTGGAACATTTATATAGGACTACTACACATACAATTAGAAAGTAGATTTACTGTTAACTTGGGATTTTCATATTTTTTTTTTTTCCCCATTCAGTTGTATAAAAGACCGAAATCCAAGACTTGTTTCAAGATTAAAAGATTACTTTATTCTGCCAAATATTGTCTGACATTCTCTTGCCATAACCTTGTACATGTACCTATTTCAGGAAAGAAAAATAAATTTAACCTCCCGGCTAGGCATTCCAAACGAATCACTCAAGAAGTCAGGATTGACACAGAAACAGATAGAAAAGTCAGAAAGGGATGCCAGACTGGCAGACAAGGCGAGTACATACCGACCGAAGGATGAAACGCAGCGAGAGAAGAAGGAGAGGAAACAGGCAGTTAAAGAGGAGAGAAAGGTAAAGACCTCACAGTGAACTCTTTGTGTACAAAACAAATAAGAAATACAACGTTGATAGGTCTCAATAAAAATTTAATAAAAATAAAATTTGTAACCATGGCAACATCGAGCACAAATACAGAGTGTCACTTATATGATAACTTCAAGTACAAATGTTGTAGGATGAGGAATAGTGATAAAGATAGTGTCCTCACTGGAGCTCGAACCCGCGACCCTTTGCTCTCCAACCCGATGTTCTACCGCTGAGCTAAAGAGAAATTCCCTAAAACCTTACGCTTGTAAGGCAACCTAACCAATACACCTCTTTTAAACAAATACAATATAAAGAAATCTCCATTTTGCACTGTTTTCTTAATTATTAGGGTTGTCAAACCGGATGAATTTTAGTTACCAGTTACTTATAAAATCTTCCAACCGAGTAAGTGGTCAATCAGTTTGGTTATCAAACACTTAACAACTACAAATACATGATATGTTTAGCTAAGGTGATATTAAACGTATATAAAATTAATAGGTATTAATTAGCAAAATATTTTAATCAAGTGTTTCAAGCTCTCAACACCTAATTGTAGGAAATACATACATGTAACCTCAGTCAGTATATATGGACCAATAGGAAATATATACATGTAACCTCAGTCAGAATATATGGACCAATAGGAAATACATACATGTCACCTCTGTCAGTATATGGACCAATAGGAAATACATACATATAACCTCAGTCAGTATATGGACCAATAGGCAATACATACATGTAACCTCAGTCAGTATATGGGCTAATAGGAAATACATACATGTAACCTCAGTCAGTATATATGGACCAATAGGAAATATATACATGTAACCTCAGTCAGTATATGGACCAATTCGTTCAGAATAAAGCGAATTGATTTCGTGACTGGTTGGCGGTCTTCCGACAGCGTAACTGGTTAACCAGCTAACCGTTGACAACCCTGTTGTTTATGCACGGTAAGTTAGTAACCTCAGTCAGTATATGGACCAATAGGAAATACATACATGTAACCCCAGTCAGTATATGGACCAATAGGAAATACATACATGTAGCCTCAGTCAGTATATGGACCAATTCGTTCAGAATAAAGCGAATTGATTTCGTGACTGGTTGGCGGTCTTCCGACAGCGTAACTGGTTAACCAGCTAACCGTTGACAACCCTGTTGTTTATGCACGGTAAGTTAGTAACCTCAGTCAGTATATGGACCAATAGGAAATATATACATGTAACCTCAGTCAGTATATGGACCAATAGAAAATACATACATGTAACCTCAGTCAGTATATAGACCAATAGGAAATACATACATGTAACCTCAGTCAGTATATGGCCTAATAGGAAATACATACATGTAACCTCTGTCATTATATGGACTAATAGGCAATACATACATGTAACCTCAGTCAGTATATGGCCTAATAGGAAATACATACATGTAACCTCTGTCAGTATATGGACTAATAGCAATACATACATGTAACCTCAGTCAGTATATTGACTAATAGGCAATACATACATGTAACCTCAGTCAGTATATGGAACAATAGGAAATACATACATGTAACCTCAGTCAGTATATGGCCTAATAGGAAATACATACATGTAACCTCTGTCATTATATGGACTAATAGGCAATACATACATGTAACCTCAGTCAGTATATGGTCTAATAGGAAATACATACATGTAACCTCTGTCATTATATGGACTAATAGGCAATACATACATGTAACCTCAGTCAGTATATGGGCCAATAGGAAATACATACATGTAACCTCAGTCGGTATATATGGACCAATAGGAAATATATACATGTAACCTCAGTCAGAATATATGGACCAATAGGAAATACATACATGTAACCTCTGTCATTATATGGACTAATAGGCAATACATACATGTAACCTCAGTCAGTATATGGGCCAATAGGAAATACATACATGTAACCTCAGTCGGTATATATGGACCAATAGGAAATATATACATGTAACCTCAGTCAGAATATATGGACCAATAGGAAATACATACATGTCACCTCTGTCAGTATATGGACCAATAGGAAATACATACATGTCACCTCTGTCAGTATATGGACCAATAGGAAATACATACATGTAACCTCAGTCAGTATATGGACCAATTCGTTCAGAATAAAGCGAATTGATTTCGTGACTGGTTGGCGGTCTTCCGACAGCGTAACTGGTTAACCAGCTAACCGTTGACAACCCTGTTGTTTATGCACGGTAAGTTAGGATATTAATGGTTTGATAGGCTGTTAATTAATGTTGTACAACTGTAGATTTATTCAAACTGCAAAGAAAATGATATGAATGACATTTTTACCTGTTTTTGAAAAAGTGTTTCGAAGGTATCTCATCTTTCGTTCTTTAAATTTTCAGGAGAGAAGACAAGAGAAAAAGGCGAACAAGAAAGCGTTTACAGAAGAAAAGATTCGATTAGAAAAAGAACTGAAAAATTTAAAAAACAATTTACAGGGTGTGAAAATTGTCTGAGAAAATATATAATGATTTTGTCAAAGTCATTGGCAGGACAGCTTCAAAGTATCGTTCACCTAGTTGATGTCAGTCAGGTTGGGAGGGTACTGATTTTGATGTCGCAGATGGAATACAAAGTATCGTGCACCTAGTTGATGTCAGTCAGGTTGGGGGGTACTGATTTTGATGTCAGTCAGGTTGGGGGGTACTGATTTTGATGTCAGTCAGGTCGGGAGGTACTGATTTTGATGTCGCAGATGGAATACAAAGTACACTATTATATTGACTAATAGGTGTCCATATATTTAAGATGCAAACATTTGGTACAATGATTTTAAATAAGTTTCAGTGATACAAGAGTTGCTTCCCTTTATCAGTATCCAACTGTTTTGAGACCCTGTGATAAACACCCAAACACTTTATCGTTCATAACATAACCATTCATCAACTTTAATAGCTGCATCGCCCGAGGTAAAAAATTACAAGTGTTCCAACATGAAGGAGACTACACTTTGTTTCCTATGTAGTGTGTACTGACCACCGGTCAAACTTCAGACTGGAGGAGACATCAATCCACTTCCTGTGTAGTGTGTACTGACCACTGGTCATACTTCAGACTGGAGGAGACATCACTCCACTTCCTATGTAGTGTGTACTGACCAACGGTCAAACTTCAGACTGGAGGAGACATCACTCCACTTCCTGTGTAGTGTGAACTGACCACTGGTCATACTTCAGACTGGAGGAGGCATCCCTCCACTTCCTGTGTAGTGTGTACTGACCACCGGTCAAACTTCAGACTGGAGGAGACATCAGTCCACTTCCTATGTAGTGTATACTGACCACCGGTCAAACTTCAGACTGGAGGAGACATCACTCCACTTCCTGTGTAGTGTGTACTGACCCCCAGTCAAACTTCAGACTGGAGGAGACATCACTTCACTTCCTGTGTAGTGTGTACTGACCACCGGTCATACTTAACACTGGAGGAGACATCAGTCCACATCCTGTGTAGTGTGTCCTGACCACCGAGTGTGTCCTGACCACCGGTCATACTTAACACTGGAGGAGACATCAGTCCACATCCTGTGTAGTGTGTACTGACCACCGAGTGTGTACTGACCACCGGTCATACTTAACACTGGAGGAGACATCAGTCCACTTCCTGTGTAGTGTGTACTGACCACCGGTCATACTTAACACTGGAGGAAACATCACTCCACTTCCTGTGTAGTGTGTACTGACCACCAAGTATGTACTGACCACCGAGTGTGTCCTGACCACCGGTCATGCTTAACACTGGAGGAGACATCACTCCACTTCCTGTGTAGTGTGTACTGACCACCGGTCATACTTAACACTGCAGGAGACATCACTCCACTTCCTGTGTAGTGCGTACTGACCACCGGTCATACTTAACACTGGAGGAGACATCACTCCACTTCCTGTGTAGTGCGTACTGACCACCGGTCATACTTAACACTGGAGGAGACAAAACTCCACTTCCTGTGTCAATGTGGTTTTCCAGATATATGATTAATGTCAAGTAAAATGCATACAGATGCTGTTCATTATGTGTTTTGTATATAAGCTGGTGAGAGTGTGATGAAAAGTTACATTTTGTATGTATAGCGAGTGTGTAAGTGAGTGACTAAAGGAAGGTTCTGTTTATTTATTTTAACACTGTATGTCTTGACATTATTATATGTGTTAATAAAGTGACTTTTATATAATTTATTTTATTTTCATCTATATCTACATTTGCTCTGTGGCCTTGCCTTCAGTACACAGAGATGCAGTTACGTGTTGTGAGACTGTAACTCAGCTGGTAAGGTGATCAATATTCTGACATACTGAAAAGTGATGTGAAATAATGAAATAACTCTAAAAAACTTAAAACTAAAAATAAGAAGTAAATGTTATAATAATGATGTGGTACTTCAAAACACTCATTCAACCCCGACATTTCCTTACACAGTGGGGGAACAAAGACATCCTAACACAGTGGGGGATGAAAGACATCCTTACACAGTGGGGGATCAAAGACATCCATACACAGTGGGGGATCACAGACATCCTTACACAGTGGGGCATCACAGACATCCTTACACAGTGGGGGATCACAGACAGCCTTACACAGTGGGGGATCACAGACATCCTTACACAGGGGGGGATCACAGACATCCTTACACAGTGGGGGAACAAAGACATCCTAACACAGTGAGGGATCAAAGACATCCTTACACAGTGGGAGATCAAAGACATCCTTACACAGTGGGGGAACATAGACATCCTAACACAGTGGGGGAACAAAGACATCCTTACACAGTGGGGGATCACAGACATCCTTACACAGTGGGGGATCAGACATCCTTACACAGTGAGGGAACAAAGACATCCTCACACAGTGGGGGAACAAAGACATCCTTACACAGTGGGGGAACAAAGACATCCTTACACAGTGAGGGAACAAAGACATCCTAA
>NW_018407563.1:649693-659071 GCF_002113885.1 Mizuhopecten yessoensis
TATTTCACGTCTGTATTACGGAGGTTATATATTTCATGTCTGTATTACGGAGGTTATGTATTTCACGTCTGTATTACGGAGGTTATATATTTCATGTCTGTATTACGGAGGTTATATATTTCACTCTGTATTACGGATGTTATATATTTCACTCTGTATTACGGAGGTTAAATATTTCATGTCTGTATTACGGAGGCTATATATTTCACTCTGTATTACGGAGGTTATATATTTTATATCTGCATTACGGAGGCTATATATTTCACTCTGTATTACGGAGGTTATATATTTCATGTCTGTATTACGGAGGCTATATATTTCACTTTGTATTACGGAGGTTATATATGTCATGTCTGTATTACGGAGGTTATGTATTTCACGTCTGTATTACGGAGTTTATCTATTTCACGTCTGTATTACGGAGGTTATATATTTTATATCTGCATTACGGAGGCTATATATTTCTCTTTGTATTACGGAAGTTATATATTTCATGTCTGTATTACGGAGGTTATATATTTCATGTCTGTATTACGGAGGTTATCTATTTCACGTCTGTATTACGGAGGTTATGTTTTTCACGTCTGTATTACGGAGTTTATATATTTAATGTCTGTATTACGGAGTTTATATATTTCTTGTCTGTATTACGGAGGCTATATATTTCACGTCTGAATTACGGAGGATATATATTTCATGTCTGTATTGTATTACGGAGGTTATGTTTTTCAAGTCTGTATTACGGAGGTGATATATTTCACTCTGTATAACGGAGGTTATATATTTCGCTCTGTATTATGGAGGTTACATCTTTCATGTCTGTATTACTGAGGTTATGTATTTCCCGTCTGTATTACGGAGGGTATGTTTTTCACGTCTGTATTACCGAGGTTATATATTTCACGTCTGAATTACGGAGGTTATATATTTGATGTCTGTATTACGGAGGCTATATATTTTACTCTGTATTACGGAGGGTATATATTTCACGTCTGAATTACGGAGGATATATATTTCATGTCTGTATGACTGAGGTTATATATTGTATGTCTGTATTACGGAGTTTATCTATTTCACGTCTATATTACGGAGGTTATGTTTTTCGCGTCTGTATTACGGAGGATATATATTTCATGTCTGTATTACGGAGGTTATATATTTCACTCTGTATTATGGAGGTTACATATTTCATGTCTGTATTACGGAGTTTATATATTTCATGTCTGTATTACGGAGGTTATATATTTCATGTCTGTATTACGGAGGTTATGTTTTTCACGTCTGTATTACGGAGGTTATATATTTCACGTCTGTATTAAGGAGGTTATATATTTCACGTCTGTATTGCGGAGGTTATATATTTCATGTCTGTATTACGGAGGTTATATATTTCATGTCTGTATTACGGAGGTTATATATTTTAACGTCTGTATCACGGAGGTTATATATTTCATGTCTGTATTACGGAGGTTATATATTTCATGTCTGTATTACGGAGGTAATATATATAATGTCTGTATCACGGAGGTTATATATTTCACTCCACGAGACAGTTTAATATGCCACTGAATTTTCAATAATTCTATTCTGTTAGTACAAAGATGATTATATTTTCACCGCACTCAGACATTAGTTGCGAAAGATGCTTCTATTTGATGCCAGCTAGTAAAATGTGTAATGTCATTTCCCTCAACATTTTGTGATACTTTTTATTGACTCTACCTCTTCTGTGTTGATGTGGCCGAAATTCCCAATTACTATTATTTCTGAATTTAAACATTTTTTGAAAATATCCTATATGGAGAAAGTTGCCTTACTGGTATCGTCCCTCAGCTTAACCAGACCATGTGTCTGACAGAAAAGCTCCGTTACAATGTACGCTGTGATATATTGAAATGAATAGTTTTCATTTTTCCCAGGAGTGAAAAAATATGAAGACGCTGGTTCGTTCTCTAGAATTGATACTTGAAAATATTCACACTAATGTGTCCGACACAGGCAGAAGGCTGGGATACCTGTGACGTGCAGGTGGTGACAAAGAAAATTTCGTATCTGATACCGGAAATAGCAACGTTAACAAGTCACCAGTAAACACGCGATCTCGTGGGCCAGGTGTGTCGCGCTTAAGCTTCACGGACTTCAGTGAAATCAATTGTTCATCGCTGATATTTTCATAATTATCAAAACTTGAACACTAAATTGTCCATCCAAAATGATCCCATCATGTCAAATATGAATTTTTGAAATAAGTTGGAAATATTTCAAATTTCATAATTGCCTGCTATAATTATAAACAATTGGTATACAACTTGTTCCAGAACTTCAGATTTGTGAATTTAGTGTTGACGACCGCCTGGATTATTGAATATCTATCCACAGACAGCTTGCCTTGTAATTGAGTTACATACATTTGTACTTAGCCATGTGTATTTTTTGTTACGCCTACCACGATGTGTTTGTTTCTCATCAGCACACAGCATTGTTTCTTTCAATGATAGTTTGATTACTGAAGCATATGGAATCCTAACTGGGGAATATCATAGAATGTGTGTAACGAGAAATTAACTGGAACTAGACCCCAAGGCCTGAGTGTCTAGACTAAAACAGCATCCACGCGTTCCACTACCTACACGTGTTAACAATTATATCATCTATATTTTAGTAACATTATCAGGTATTTTATCAACCCCATCCTCCACATTGTGCCAGTCAGGTACCATACACCCAACATAAGGTCAGTTTTTGTGAGCAAAATCACTTCCGGTAGTCCGCTAGCAATGGCCGACACCATCAGTCGTCTTCATGAAACAGTCTCAAGTTTCAAATGATATTATTTAAGATACATTTATTTTTGCTTTAAATAATATTGATTTAGCAGACTAGTTCACATTTACAATAATTGATTATGTAAGTTTACCAAATGCACGTGCTGCTCTCCTACTGCAGAAAGCATTAGAAGGCGACACTCTTTTGGACCCGAGTCTTATTGTTATGGTATTTGATCCCGATAGTTGGAGAAGTTGTACGGTAAGATACAATGGAGTACCAATAGTGTGAACGCCTTTGGATTGTTCTTTAGTGCATCAAATATTAAAAGTACAAAGGATGACGTAACTGAGGTTAATTGCGACCAGGTGCAAATTGAAAGGGGCGATACATCTGAAGGATGTGGCACATTTACTTACTTTGCTGTTAACGCTTTCAAAAGAACTGTGGTCAATGAAGTTAATTTCTCGCAAAAAAGGATATATGCAGACTTATGTTAAGAATTTCTGTGTGTATTAACAACGTATATATCATCTTTGATGTAAATTGATAAATACCGCTTATTTTTTTCCACGGTACAACGCAGTACAAGTACCGCGAGACATAACTCAATCAAGGCCACTTGGTATAGCCGCGCAGTACTGGGGCAAGGTGTACGTCTCTGGGGGTTAGCTATGGCAATAAAGCTAGTTTTCATGCAATGATGTAGAACGGTTTCCTTTTTAACACAACATTGTCTGGACTAAAATACAGCGGGATGCAGCCGTTATTAAATTGTTACCACACTATGTCTGGCAGGCAACTTTTGGCTTTGAGACAAATTATGAGTAGATTACAAAAAACGTGTACCCCCTAATATAAGTCCCACTATTCAATAAAACAGAGCTGATCAGTGGCCACGTCGTCATAGATGTACAGTGGAGCAAAAACAGCAGTCATAGGTATGATGGCAGCGCCACACTGTTGTCGAGCTTTTCACGAGGAAATACACTAGTTTTGTGTGAACGAGTAGAAAGAAATTTGGAACAGTATTTGGAAAAAAATGATGAACGAATTTCTGTTCACAGCGGATTGCAAAGTATTGCTGCCTGTGTAAGAGACTGGAGAGGTGCAGAGACTAGAATAGCTACACCTATAACGACATGATAGAGAGTGTAAGAGATACATTAGGCTACCGATGTAATGATACGGCAGCTGAAATAACAAACCCACACGGTTATGCTACGTATGCAGCCAGCCACTGAAACCACAGGATTGGAATTATATACCAACAATAATAGTAAACGGATTGTTATACCAGGGGCCAGTGCTGAAATCGTTTTACACCTTACACAATTAAGCTGTTAATGTTCCAATGGAGAAGTTTGGTACATCATCAGCCAGTAAAAAGTGACAGAAAAACTTGCTGACGAGGAAAACAATATACGTCATATGATCGTTCTTTAATGGGTGTTAAGCCGACGACCAGAAGTCCTCACTATTACGAAGCTATTGAGCCGTTTAGAAGGAACTAAATATCATAGTTTCGGAGTGAAACATGAATGAATTTATTTTACAAACAAATGATAGCGAAAGAACGGCATAAATTACGAAAACATATTGATGTAGAATACTTAGAGTGCTGTTTTAAGTGAACGTTTCCACGTAAATATTTAACCTATAACTTATTGTTTGGAAGTACATCTCGACAAAGAAACATGTTCTAAACACTTTTGCGTTGTCATTTTACACTGTGTTTTAAACAAACAGAGCTTATCTGGTGTTGGGACTACAGATGTATAGTCTATTCGTCGTTGACGAGAAACCGCTGTTCATCATCTATAAGAATAGACCGTTTATTTCTGGCAAATTCCCAGGAGCAATTACCTAAAAAAAACGGACCAACCTAAGATGTTCCCGTTTAATTCTTTACAGGTATTTGTCTCGTGGCATTGTGTTGTTTATAACGGAGAACTTTAAAGCTCAACATGGAAAATCCAGGTAGGCTATATTTACCGTGCGAATCAATCTAGCGTGTCAGACATACATGTATATACCCTTAGGCAACACGGCGTACATATGTAGGTCTGCAGGAGTCGTCAATTGATAAATATCGCTAGCTATGTTCTGGTACACCGAGTTGTGAGAGAAGAAAACTATAACGGGACTGCACTTTGTACAACTTGTTACTTACAGAAATGGATCTTCGTCATGGATGTGTTATGTGTTTACGGAAGGATAAACTGCGCTATAATATATATATATATGAATGTATCTGTGTTAATTGAGTATGTACGGAATATACACTGGCTAGTGTAATAAGCGTATGGAGTTAATATTTATACTGTGGTAAGTGTGATAAACTATTCGACAGTTTACAACTGTAGGCACAACTGTTTTGTACTGTATTTAAACAGATATGGCGGCTAAACCGATCGATATTCTAATACAATCTGTGTTGTACCCGTCTGCTGATAAGCGGCAGTAACGTTTTAAACATTCCATGTGAGTGAAGGCGTGTGTATGTCAACACAGGTGAGTGTTTCCGCTAGAGATACTGGGATATAAAGATGGCGGCCTCCGAAACTAAATCACCGGAGGCCCGACAGGTACGTTCTCTGAAAGAAATTACGGAGTGTTATAAGCTCCCAAAGTTCGTGAGGGTAGTTGGAGGGAAGGACCTGAAAGGTGTGTACCGAAGGACGGGGATAAAGAAGGGTGATTTTATCTACCTACATACCTTGGCCATGGACAACGTTGGCCTGTCATTTTTTGACACAGACACTGGGTCAAGGCGGGTCGCTCGTGTCCCAGCCAAGACAGCTATCAAATTCAAAATTGTTTCTCCTATGTCTCTCCTGTCTTCCGGGAAACAAGATACACCAAAGATATTTTCAACCGTTGGGGATCTGTTGGATGTCTTTCCGATGAAATTCAAAGCCAATAAGGGATACGATGACCCGTACTTGCCAGCGATTTTCCGTAAGGACGAGGTTTTCAGATTTCATAGAAAATTTCGGAGCCCAATGGACGAACAAATATTTCTGGAATGTGAGGACGAGGCCGGTAATCTAATCCAGTTACCGAAATCATGTCACGGTGACTTTTCAGTTCTGGAAGACGACAGAAGTTACACTTTGCAAGAAATTATATCGTTTGGTGTGGTGTCTAGAAAACTAAAAATGTCCAGCGAAAATATGACTCTGGTTGCCGTAGAGGAATCTCAGAATAATGAAAAGGATGATGAGGAACCAATATATGGTAATATAACAAACAAAGAGCTGACTCTGTCCAGGATCACAGGGCTACCATTGACACACAAAGGCATCATAACCATGCAAAAACCAGAAGTGTTCTTCGTGGCGTCGCCAAGGGACAATTTGGACGTCCGGTGGAAGCTTGATCGTAACCTTGACCTAGAAGTGGTATCTAGTACAGAAACTGAGTACGAGGAGCCCATTTCAAATGAGTACTCTCTACGTGACTTTGTTACTGAATTCGAGTCGGAATTCCCAATCACCGCTGTTATCACCAACTATAAATCAATCCCGGGTGCGTTCCGAAAGCATTTTTCACAGGAACTAGAGGTGCTCGTACACCACGTCGAACACGACCCGAAGTTGTTAGGAACGACGGGCAAAGACTACTTCAGTATATCAAACAATGTGAAAGGTCGTTTTCGGAAAGCCTTAAGACGTTTCGGGTCAATTCTCGACCTTATTGAACTTAATGAGCCAATTAATGTCAAGGTCATGGAGGACATTGCTTCTGACGTTCCCGCGCCATTTTCTTTACGAATTGGAGATGTGTTAGTTTTCAAGTCATTAACAGTTCTTAAATACAAAATCAAATTCAGTAAAAAGAGTTACGTCGATGTTCCGGTTGTGGGATGTTACAAAATTTTAGAGGACGGTTCAAAGAAGACGTTGTACCTCCAAGATGATTTGGACCTCAAACTTATTGAAATACCACCCCCGGGGAAGGAGAAAGGGTTCCGCGCCGACGCCGTATTCTCTGGGCGTATGTCACTACCTATGGACGTCGACTTCTTGCCCATTGAAAATGCAAGATCGCCGCTATGCTGTGATCGGGAAATTAGCATGGAGTATGTAGTGTCCGACCCCTACGTCGTGGTTTCGACGCTACCATCGCGACGCGCACGTCGTACGTCTGGTCTGGAAGCCAAAGTCGACGTATGCATGAAAGTGCCAATACGTCATGACGTGACTCTAAAGTTATCCGAGAAACTGCATTTTCCAACAAGCTATTTCCGGTTTCCACCAAAAGAGAATTGGGCTCAAATTGATGTTGAAGAACTCCATAAGGATGTGTATGATAATCTAGTCAAGTACAGCGACCAGGCGTACGAGGACTACCAGCTGCCAGATGTTCCTAAAGCGAGCGCCTCTGTCGGCTGCCTCGTTGAAAGGTAATTATAAATAAATCAACACTTTGATAAAAGGACTCTTTGTTGAACATGGGGTCTTGTACTACCTCCAACGGTCTCCATCATGAGTCCATGACATAACAAATTTCAAATTTTTAGAGGCACCTAGATTTTCGTGCGGTTTCATATGCTGCCTTATGCAATTGTCCTCTCACATCATTGAAAAGTATTTCAGCTTATTATCGTAAAATTTCAACAAAAAACATTTTTTTTTTACCTATTTATGAAACCGTTCTCATACTCGGAATCAGATTCTGTGCTCAAGCCCAATTTCTTGTTCAGGTGATAAATTGATATAATTCACACTAAGTTTGTGATTTGGGAGATTTTTTTTAGAGATTTACACCCTAATACCGTGTTCAGTGTTTACACTTCACTGTTTTACCATGTCACATGTACGATTTAAGTGTGTTACAAGAACGCCGACCTGAGCACAGTTCCCATGCTTGAGTATGAGAATGGTTTCACTAGTACAGGCCCTGATTTTGGTCAACTTTGTATCGCAGGGACATGAGAATTTGTTACAGCAGCAATATTTTGTTCTTAAAGTGTTCAGACAATCAAACACGTCTGATACATGTAATAAAAGTACTGTATGTATAAGACGTTTAAGGAGATTTAGCTTTCCCCAATGACGGTATTTTTAAGATCTAAACCTTCAACATGTCTAATATTACTCGGTCTTTTCACACCAGGGTAATTCCATACTATTACTATAACGAATTATAATGTATGTGACAGGATATGGAAATCCCACCCCTCGATTTTTAAATAGATGCCCTGAAAACATTTGGCATGTTCACCCGTACCTTCTAGAAATCATTTGTGTTTTCTCAACGTTATGTCAAAAGCTTGCAAACATTCACAATGCAGTATCCGCAATGTCGGTGAATAGTCGCCTGTGCTGTTACATGATGGAGTACTGTTGCCCAAGGCAGATAACGACCGGTAATTTGAAGATCAAATTCAATATGCTAATTTGTATACTGCTACTTTGACAAGTGATGTTTTTATAATTATATGAATGGTAATCAATAATTGTTAAATCTCTTCCTTTATTTACTTTTTTTTATGGTCAATTATTCTGCGCCTATTAAGGAACCCAGTCCCACTGCCCTGTTGTTTGTCGTATATATAGTTTATCCCCTTAACTTCCGTTTGGATATAACTGAAGCACAGTTTGGCCAGGACACAGTGTTCGAACCCCGGTCTTGCTTATTATTTTCCATTCGACTGTTATTGATTTCATTTTGTTTATTTTATCAGTATTATTTCCCATGGAAGCCCCACAATGTATGATTTTCTTTCTATGACTGATTTATCAAAGCCATAGACTAACAGTGGTACTGTGATCTTTAACTTTACTTTCATGAGTTTTTTGTCGTAGGGTTATTTTCCTACCCGTTCAGGCAATTAACGGTTTCCCAATGAAAAGGCTGTTTCATGTATAATAAATTATTCATCTTGCTACAGTACCTAGGTAACAAATTACGGTTCCCCAAACGGCCACGAAATAAGTGTTGAATAAACCTTTAAGTCATCGGTCTTGGCTGTCGGTCATACATGTAATTGTCGGGGTACATTAACACGAACACTCTCGCCTTAGTACAATGACCGACCTGACTGGAGGACACTGACCAGAGCTGAGAAGAAAAAAAAAGAAGTTTCGGTTTTAGTTTTGTATCGATCCCACATTCCTTCCATACAAAGTCGGTAATGATTATTAAGGTAAAATCAATGTCAGTTTGATTGAAGATAATTATAAATAATGCGTCAATTTCAGTACGTGATGTATGTAGATTGACCGGTAGTAGGGGAAGTACTGTTTACTTCAGATGTACACATACCATAGTAAGTACTGGTATGCGGAAGTGTGTGATGACTACTCTGTATTGTTAAATGTGATGGGAAGAATTGTAGTTTTCATAGTATTTCTCAATCTTCATAGTCAAAATGGAACTGACGTCATTTCCCTATGAAATATAATACTTGGTATGGAAAGAAAACAGTCATTATACTGACTACCGCGGTGACTATTAACGGAAAGAAAACAGTTATTGTACTGACTACCGGTGACTATTAACGGAAAGAAAACAGTCATTATACTGACTACCGCGGTGACTATTAACGGAAAGAAAACAGTTATTATACTGACTACCGGTGACTATTAACGGAAAGAAAACAGT
>NW_018407563.1:659845-661994 GCF_002113885.1 Mizuhopecten yessoensis
TGTGTGTGTGTGTGTGTGTGTGTGTGTGTGTATGTGTGTGTGTATCATATTGTATGTTGTCTCTGTATTGTTTTGTATATATGTTATGACTGATAAGTCAACCGACTTAAAGTAATAAAGAACTTGAACTTGAACTTGACTATTAACATATGACAAAAAATATTGTGCAATACAATTGTCATGAAACTATTACTACCCTGATTATCATATTATACACCGTTTGTCTCTACTTATTAGCATTTTTGAATGTACAGTGTATACACATTTCTTACCTAGGGATTTTGTTGGACGGTGTGATTTGACATGACTTACTCGCCAGTTTTCGTTCCGCTATCTTTGTGTGATTTGACATGACTTACTCGCCAGTTTTCGTTCCGCTGTCTGGAGACGGAGTATGAATCTCTTATATTGCCATCATAATTTATAATGTGATGAGTCTGTGGGTTGTGAAACAAATCGGTTATCTTGGTGAAAGGTAAACGGTGCATTGGATAGCTCACTCAGTCTCACCTTTCGCCGAGACAACTGGGGTTCGATTCCCCGATCGGACGTGAAACAGTATTGGGTCACCTGCAAGATGGGTCATCTCCTGCACAGGGACCTGAGATTTGGTTACAGCTATATTTGAACCTTAACTAAGGAATAATCAACATTGGGGGTGGCATTTTTACCGAAAATTGATATAAACCCCCCAAACGTGTAAAATTACTCTAAACACCTTAGTTTAGGTCCAAATATAGCAGTAACAAATTATCGGGTCCCTGTGATATCCTGGTACTCCGGTTTCCTTCCACATTAAGACCCTCTACTCGCTTTCATCCGATCCAACGAAAGTGATTATTATAACAAAGTTAAAAAAAACTTGTTTCGTAATTGTTGTAACTCCAGGTTAAAATAAAAATCGATGCGTCTTTGGACTGTGATCGTTAAATGGTGAGACTTGTTCATTTTATCATTACAGAGCGAAGGAAGAAGAGAAGTACAACTTGATGAAAAAGAAAAACAAATCGATGACCACCCTCCCACAAAGTTCTCGTCAGTCCAAGAAGCTGGAGTCCAAACAAGATGACGTCCCTGCCTACAAAAGTGAGAGCGATCTGAAAATGGCCGCCGTCAACGAGTCTTTACAGGACGACATTGTATACGCTGGTAATACCTCGATGTCTTTAATTTACATGTTGGTACTGTACTCCCTTCCAATCGGAAACCGTCGGAACTTTCCGTAAACGAGGGATTTCCGTAAGTTTTCTCGTTTACGGAAAGTGCCGACGGTTTCCGTTTGTCCTCATTCAGTGAATACATTACTTTTGTCCCTCGATCATTCTTTTAACTTATTCCATTACGTACCATACGGCATTGGCTATTATTGAACGTTAAAACATAATTCATGAACTTGGCAGAGAAAGTCTTTGTATACATGTAGCTTTACCGCTGTTTAATGGACAACTAACATGCCTGTTCTTCCTTGTCATTTTTGTCACGTATTGCGCTAAACCCAAAAACAGTTAATGCTTGAAATGTTGTTCGTATACGTTGCATTCGTCTTTGACTTACTTTAGAAATAGCAAGACGGCGTACTTTACAATTTCGTTTTGCTATATTTATTTTCGTGTTGTAAGGTCACAAAGTGAAATTATGAACGTTCAGCAATAAAATAGGTGGGTTTGTCACGCTTGCCAGCCTGCACCAAATAACAATGTACTCGTGTGCTATGGGCATGTTTTATAGTTGTGATGTCGTACGTATAGATAGGCCTTGAAACATTTCCCGTATTTTGATGAAACTACATACACATATCACAAGTTGAGGTCGAAGGTCAATTGCTTTTGTTCAAATGAAACTTTGTAGACCAATTTACTGAACATTTTCAGCATCAAGTTCCTCCCTCCTACATCTGACGTTGGTATCATTATATTGACATATGTATTCTTCTGTTTACCAGATGAGTGTATATACGAGATGTACGATCTTCCACAACCAAAGCCAGGTAGGTTCCACGTCGATCACTCACAATAGTGTGAATTGATAGAGTAGAGTGTCACTGAAATAAGATGTCATTTCAGTAGAACCTTATTACAATGCTTTACATCTGTAGATAGTTACAATGCTTTACATCTGTAGATAGTTACAATGCTTTACATCTGTAGAT
>NW_018407563.1:664574-670414 GCF_002113885.1 Mizuhopecten yessoensis
GTTACTGTAGAATGTTACAATGTGACATCGTCAGAGTAAACCGTTACTGTAGAATGTTACAATATGACATCGTCAGAGTAAACCGTTACTGTAGAAAATTACAATGTGACATCGTCAGAGTAAAACGTTACTGTAGATTGTTACAATGTGACATCGTCAGAGTAAACCGTTACTGTAGAATTTTACAATGTGACATCGTCAGAGTAAACCGTTACTGTAGAATGTTACAATGTGACATCGTCAGAGTAAACTGTTACTGTAGAATGTCACAATGTGACATCGTCAGAGTAAACCGTTACTGTAGAATGTTACAATGTGACATCGTCAGAGTAAACTGTTACTGTAAAATGTTACAATGTGACATCGTCAGAGTAAACCGTTACTGTAGAATGTTACAATGTGACATCGTCAGAGTAAACCGTTACTGTAGAATGTTACAATGTGACATCGTCAGAGTAAACCGTTACTGTAGAATGTTACAATGTGACATCGACAGAGTAAACTGTTACTGTAGAATGTTACAATGTGACATCGTCAGAGTAAACTGTTACTGTAGAATGTCACAATGTGACATCGTCAGAGTTAACCGTTACTGTAGAATGTTACAATGTGACATCGTAGAAAAGCTCGTCAAGACAAATGCCTGCCCTAAAACAGTGAAGAATCGTGACCACTTTGTGAATTCATACATTTACACACTGACGGTATGAAGTTAAATCAAATTAGTTGAGACGGAATGGAATATGTTATCAAGCTGCACGTCAAAATGACGTATGTATACTCTATAAACTTAAAACATATCCGCCTCCTTTTCTCTTGAACAATGATTTCTACAAGGTATGTTATGTAATTTTATTTACTGATTATTTTGTGAAGTTATAATATATATCTCGTTGTGTTGAGTGATTGGTTGTAATGCTAACAGTAGTTGAATGAAATTGACTCTTGTTTCTACTGTTTCAGAACGGCCTCCTCGACCAAAAAAGTACCGAAGAAAAACCTCAAAATTTTAGGCGGATGTCTATCACTAACGCGCCAATGTGTTTAAGGGGAGATAATCGTCTAAAACAGTCGACGAGAACGTGACAAGGGACATCAGGTTCCACGCACAGGGACCCGATAATTTGTTACAGCTATATTTGGACATAAACTAAGATGCTCAGAGTAATTTGACATGTTTTATGGGTTTAGATCAGCTTTGGGTAAAAATGACAACCCAAATAAATATTTACTCGTATATATAATCATTGGGGTGTCATATCTACTGAAAGTCATCTAAACACCTTAGTTTAGGTCCAAATATAGCTGAAACAAATTCTCAGGTCCCTGTGGTTCCAAGGTGCTGTACTTTCAACCAGTAAACATTAAAAACAAATACTATTTCTATCTTTAAAAAAATTCTTAAGATAGGCAATAGTGAAATTGTGCAATGTAGATATTTACATGTTCATTATTTATTGATCGCTATATTTTCACAAGATTTTAAGATTATATCCTCCATACCCCCATTAATTATGTTTTATCATCTTTCATTTGATTCTTTAGGTTGTAAACTAGTTGATGACTGTTTTGTGATACTGTCATTCATCAAGAAATTTTGCAATTTTTCTAAAAATGACAGTAAAACTTCAATAGACAATTTTATTGCACGATGATATTGTAGTCTTGTTTGAAAACACTAAATGACTACTATATATGCATTTAGGTGTTGAAAAGCAAAATGCCACTTATCAAAGCATGTAAAATTATCCATGTATTTCATAACCTTCTTTGTAGATGGTGAGGGTGGTACAGTCTCTGTCAGTGTTTCTAAATGTCAATCCATAGCAAAGATCTGTTGATTAAGGTTTTCTATGATTCCCTCAGCATATTTAAATTAAATTAACACCATGGTATGATGACAATGAGGTTTTCATTTAACTAGATTGTGGTTATTATCAGTCAAGGGTCAAAGGTCAAACTTTTCAACTTTTGACAGCCATTTCCATTTCCGGGTGAGGTTGGTTGGTTTTTATCCAAGCCCCCAGTTACATTGTTTTATTAGACAAAGGTTTGTGACAGTAAATCAGTTATAATATATACAAATTACAAGTACAGTTCCAAATCTATGTGGGCTGTTGGTAAAACCATTTAGTAATTCTTTTTAAAAGTCTACAAAAAACAAGAAGATGGCTTCCTACAATTCATATACAAGCACAAAATTGTATTTGTTATATATGTCAATGTTACAAATATTACAAGGTGGTGTAATAATTAATCTAATGTGTTGTCACTATCCATCCTATACTTTTAGTACTCACAAGATCATGTGTTCAAATTTTGAATAAATATCTACTAATATGCAATACTGTCTTTATTTCTTCACTGTGTCAATACCATTTCTTATTCTTATGATGAAAAATCCCAATGAGCTTTTTTACAAATTATAATCAAAGCTAGTTATGTCGTTCATTACAGTCACTTCTGGGAATATTTGGGTTCATATACTCGACAGCTCTCACCCCAGTATGCTACATTCCATGTGTCATGACATCAGACGAGAGGTTATCGAGAAGTCGTGTACAATACCAAGTAATCCCAGACGTAGGGTCCAATTAGCATCCACCATCGTAAACTATTCATTGGTTCTATGTAAGTTTGATCTTTTATCTGTTGGATTGAGTCGAGTCAAAAGTAAATACATCTTGTGGTACTTTTTTATCAGAATTTCATACAACCCGGTAATGTGTTGGACATTCGTCTTTCAAAGTGAGGTGTCATTTCAAAAACTTGAACTGTGAAAATCCTAGATGGCATATATATAGGTGTCGACCACTGAAAGCAGATATCACTCATTCCACATTTCCAAAGAGGGAGAAAGTGCATGAAATGTGACCGAAACTGCTTTGCTTAATTTATCTTTCCATTTTTATTAATCAAAATAACTCCACAAAGTATTCATTTTGTTCAGGCAGACATGTTATGATCACACACAATTACACACTCTGCAGAAACGAGATCATTTGACCACAGGATGTAGATTCTCAGTTTATGTAAGATTAAACTTGAATGAGGGAGTTTGGAGTGAGATTGGTAAATTGTGGCCAAAATGAGGGAGTTTTGAGGGAGTGGTAAATTGTGGCCAAAATGAGGGAGTTTTGAGGCAGATTTGTAAATTGTGGTCAAAATGAGGGAGTTTGGAGGGAGATTGGTAAATTGTGGCCAAAATGAGAGAGTTTTGACGGAGAGTGGTAAATTGTGGCAAAAATGAGGGAGTTTTGTAAATTGTGGTCAAAATGAGGGAGAGTTGACAGCTATGACATGGAAGTTTGGCAGCCATCTTGTTCTTCTGATTGGTCAGAAAATTGAACATGCAAATCTCAAGACCAATGGGAACCTTCATATGAATTTCAATTAGGTCAGTCAAATACCTCTGAAGAAATGGTGATAATGAACTTGAGCTGTCAAATCATTATAGCTGCTATTTGAGATTTGAGAAGAAAGACCCATCTGCTCAATTTGGAGAAATAGGGTTAACATACTTGAATTGTAAAATTCAAGATGGTGGTGGGCACCTCAATTTTTCCATCATTTTCAAAATGAAACCTTTACATGAAATTTGAAAAAGAAATAATGATGGCAGGCTAAAAAGTGGACAACAGATGGACCACAGACACTATGCTGTGACATAAAATCACAGGATTTTCATGCCAGGTGAACTTAAGCTTGGTACAGCTTGATTTTGAGCATATACAAAGGAATTCAGTCTTCAAAATGCTAATTTGGCCTACACAACAGGATGCTGACAAAATATCCAGATTACATACAGTGAGATCCATTGGTGTAGTGAAAATTATAATGACAACAACAGCTGATAGTTTTTTTCCAAATTTATTTGGTCACATTCAAAATACACAATATGTACTGTTAGTTTAAAATTTAACATTATATTTCTACAACTTCTCTTTCAAACACGCCAGTTCATCAAAGACTTCCATCATCAATTCACTCAGGTGACACTGTGGATTAAAAAAAAGAAAATGTTAGAGATGATTTTTATACATGTATAATGAAATATATCTTTTGGCTTCTAATGGCTGAGGGAGGTTTCACACCAAATTATGTTAAACTGCCAACACCCATATTCATACATACTGTATGTAGTCTTGGAAAACAACCAATTATCATGACTCCATGCCTTTATGGTCCTTAAGAATAATTTGCCTAGAGAAAAATATTTTAACTGAACAGCTTTTAAATAAACTTCCTATCTCTAATAAGGTAAAGCATAACACAAGAAACTATCCCACATCAAACTGGAATCTTTCAATCAAACAATATGTACTGATAACTGGGGACCAATGCGATCATACTGTGGCATCAAATTCAACCTTTTTTTGGAATGTCTTGAATTATTTCTGACTGAGTTTTGTCACCTGACCGCTATGCAAATGTTTACCACAGAAAAAGCTTAGTTGCCTAGAAAGGAGATGAACAGTTTGATACAAGACCCAAGAAACCAGAGAGAAAAATTGCCCTAAAAAGTTTAGGTTAGGTAGGGTTAGCAGAAACATCAAATATTTCTTATTTGGCCTTTTAAGGATTGAAATACATCTCTTTAACACTTGCAGTGGTATGTAACACATTTCTGTTCAGGAATTGTAATTAATACCATCACAAATGCTAACAAGAATACAATGGAGGTGAAATAATATACATTTGTATGCCCTTCACATGCCAAGTATTACCAATTTACACTCATAAATAAATTGTTCAGTAGCTAAAGAAACAAAACAAAGGACAGACAGATGTATTGAAATATGGATGTGAAGGTAGTCAAAGGAAATGTATTGGGTTTAACGCCCTATTAACAGGACATGAAAGGTGTAACAAGATGGACAATTACATACGCTGACAAGAAAAACAGTAGGAATTTATACCATACCTACAGGCAAATACCCCCAAATTTTTCAGTAAAGATCTAGAGTGCAATTAAAAGTAAATGAGCAAAAAATACCCGTCTCCCAAACTGGTTTATCAGTACCAAAACGATAATGTGTGCAGACTTCCATATTAGTATGATAAAGGGCCATAACTCTATCAACATAGGGGCATGGGATATAGGCCACAAACCACCTTCCTCAGATACTATCTACCTTGATGAATGAGGGTGAAATAGCAATGAACTTATGCTCCAGACAAACTTTGGTATCAAAAATAAATAAAGGGTCAGAAAAGGCTAAGATTCCAAAAAAATTCAAAAAAAGAAAGAGCTTTTTTATCTCTATGTATATGAAATATTTGTATCAAGTTTCTTCAAAATACGTCTTTGAATGATGGAACTAGGAGAGAAACGATAAGGAAAAGTTAATTGGGGAACCACCACAGGGTCTACTGTAATATAAAATATCATCCAAGGACATATAAAAAGGTAGTTTTAATCCTAAAGATGGAATGACAAGCCCACAAGTGCCTTGTTTAACCTTAACTGAACAAAACATTATTGAAATGAACACCTTGCACATGAAATAATTATGTAATCTTTGTATTATAATCTCACAATTCCTCCAAATATGTAAGCCAATTACATAATGAAGTGAGATTTGTGAAATGCAGTGTTAAATAATACATTCTTAATCTCATTACCTGTGATTGCATGAACTAAGTGTCAAAGAAATGCAGATTCCCAACAACAATAACGCCAGATATGTCGAGATGAGAGCTATATACAGGGGTCGACACTAACACTTGTCCTGGACTACTACAGGGGTCGACACTAACACTAGTCCTGTACTATTACAGGGGTTAACACTAACACTAGTCCTGGACTACTACAGGGGTCGACACTAACACTAGTCCTG
>NW_018407563.1:679459-714129 GCF_002113885.1 Mizuhopecten yessoensis
ACACTAACACTAGTCCTGGACTATTACAGGGGTCGACACTAACACTAGTCCTGTACTATTACAGGGGTCGACACTAACACTAGTCCTGGACTACTACAGGGGTCGACACTAACACTAGTCCTGGACTATTACAGGGGTCGACACTAACACTAGTCCTGTACCATTACAGGGGTCAACACTAACACTAGTCCTGTACTATTACAGGGGTCGACACTAACACTAGTCCTGGACTATTACAGGGGTCGACACTAACACTAGTCCTGGACTACTACAGGGGTCGACACTAACACTAGTCCGGGACCAGTAGATTTCAGCAAGGACTAGTGAATCACGTAACCTTACTGGTCCTTTGGACTTGTGAAAAATAGGATTACAAAATAAGAGTATTCCTTTTTAAAATTTAGAAAACTGCTTAAAATAAGATATACATGATGTATTGCATGATAATTGCCAAATTTTACTAAAACTTCACAATACTTTTATGGCAGTAGTTATTCTAAGTCCCCTACAGTCAATTAATTTTGATGTTTTGTGCTGTAGATTGCGATGTTTCCTTATCAGGAAATCTTGGACTAGTTACACTGACGAAGTAAATGATCTATTTGACTAGTCCTATGGACTACCAAGCACACAAAGTTAGTGTCTAACTCTGATATAATGAAGTTGATATTACACAAGAGGCCCATGGGCCTTAACGGTCACCTGAGTCTACAGTANAGAAATTGAATTAAAACCCAAGCAGTGATCTGCCTCTTCCACTCACAATTCACCAGAACCATGTACAGTTCTTTAATCGTCATCATCGATAGGACTGGAGAATTTGCCGTCCTTATCAATATATGCAAAAGTGCCAGCTGCCTGCATATTCCTGTATAGCTTATCAGGGTCGATGGTGCTGGGAAAAAAACAGAGGAACAGTTAGAGTACATGAATTGGTAGACCAGAAACAGATGTAGCAAATGCATTTTGATTTATAGAATAATTTTAATAATAAAACTATTTTCACTGTTTGACAATTTCCTATAATTATTAAAAGGGAATTCAACATTTTAACCCCCCAAAATTATTAAAAATATTCAGTTCTCATATTTAACATCTGTATTGAATTTGATCCAACTCATAATCATCAAGTAGAACTGATTGTGAAAATTCAGCAGGACTAGGTCACGATTCAAACCCTGACTTCAGTTTGGTATATTATGGCTCTAACCGACTTAGCTGTCTGGTCAATGAGAAGTGTCCTCGCTCATCTTTTCTAAAGTTATATATATATCCAAAACGAAATTAATGGGAGGTTAATAGTTAGGTGAAAAACCACACAGCGCAGTGGGACAGGGGTCTCTAAAGTGTACAGATACCAGATAAAGACCACTATCACTTATCTCTAGAGCATTGTAACAGGAGACAATCAAAATTGGTAGAAATGTGTTGTATATTAACCGGTATGACAACTTGTTCTGATAACTTACCTCCATGCTACTCCAACTTGTCGGAGTTCAGGCAAAGTGTGGGCGAAGTAGAAGGAGATTGTTCCTAAAACTGATAAGAATATACCCCTCTTGAGAGATCTATTAAACCTCACAGCTAATTGATTCCTGAAAGCCGAACGCTGGAAAGACAAAATAGATATATTTTTATTAATAATAAGTAGCAGAGATGTTATTTGGGATTTACAAAAATAAGAATTATATAGGAGCAGGAACGATATATTTTTGACCTTACTCTTTACAAAAATAAAAACCATAAAACAGTACATATTGTACATGTACATGCCTCTATCATAATTATAACTTAAGCTGGTTCTCCTGGAATGAAAATAATTGGGAAGGCTGTGCAGGGCTTTTTCTAGGTAAATTGGGAAAAGGCAACCGAGTGAAATTGGGAAAAATCTTCGGCATATTGAGAAAATATTTCCCAGTGGCGGATCCAGAGGGGTTTTTTGGCCTTCAGGAAACCCCCCCACCCTGATAATTTTCTTTAAAAATCACGTATTTTCACCATTTTCCTCAATTTTCCCCCACATGGAAACCCCCCTCAGGAAATTTGGAAACCCCCCTCAGGAAATTTGGAAACCCCCCCCAGATAGGTCTCTGGATACGCCACTGTTTCCGCTAGCAGGATCATAACTAGGGTTCCGTTCAGGAGATTTGGAGGGATTGTCACCACCCGATGGGCCTGCCGTCTAACACAGATCCATGTGCGACATGTGTGTGAAAGTGACGATTTGTTTCTAAAATATCAGTTTAAAGTGAGCTACGGGCGCGGTCGCATATTTCCCGCATATTAGAGAGGGCCGGAGTTCTGACGTTAATCGACGACAGACCGATGTGTAATTCGAACAGGAAAGACAATATTTATTAAATTTTGTACTATCTGACCGGAGCTTTACCATACTTTCATTTTACAAACCTGTTGACAGAAAAAACGACCCGTCGCGCGAACGTGATTTAGGGCAAAGCGACTCAGATCCCTCTTTGACCTTAAGTAGTTTATGTATTATTTTATAGGATGGCGTGCCATACCCACACACATTTTTCTAACCTTGAGTGAAGTGTAAAAGCTGCCATTTATTTGCTCTACTTTATTGTTATCATAACTCAAGTTTCAGAAAATAGCTTTAAAACATATGTACATAAGATAAAGATGGACATAGCTGTATACTTCAATCGGCGGATGCTTGCAAACTTAACCATGCGAACGAGAGAGGTTAGGTTGATGGCGGGGGTAATTAGATAAGACGATCCCTTACTGTAGCAAACATATTGAATAAGAAATAAAACCATTAAACTTAAATCGTGCTGTATTAAGTTCGAGTTAAATGAATTTCTTACTGGTGGAGCTGGAAGCGACATCTTCGTAGTTTTTAGGAGCGACGTGATCAGTCGACCTTCACAACGGGTAACCCCAACCGGATGTCAATAATTTACCCAGAAATCTCGGCGTCTACATAAATGCCTACCAGACATTAACTAGCGCCTCCATGCAACTGCAGTAGTACGTTACATACAGAAATGCACTATCGATGACTTAGCCATAATATGAAAAGGCAAAGCCTAAAAAGAGCGTAGCTTTCAGAATCAGATATACTGCTTTCAGAATGAGATAAAATAAACTTTTTTTAAAGTCTGCTAATCGTGGAATAACAATAAAACATGAGCTCTAATGAAACTTAAACAATTATAGGAATTTCGTTTAGAGAAAGTTCGCATAACCAGAAGCGAGATCATGATTTTCATTCTATACCCTCTCAAAAGTTATTTTCTCCTGCTTAGTAATTCAGTACATAAGAGTTTGCCTCGCCAATTTTTTCGTGTGAAAGCCCAGCCAACTAAACTGCTTTGAGCCTCAAAGTTGTAAATATAAGCTAACAAACAAAAATATCAGGGGTGGCCGTACTTGCCCCGGTCTCCCGAATGGAGACTTTTTGTATCATAGATGATAAGAAAAAATGTATTAACAATATAATCTTTGCAGTAATGACGCCATTTTCTTCCAGTCAAAGCTAAAGTAGATATTTGTTCTTGTGCGTAACGTATATGATGGGTCGGGTGGCGCAGTGGATAGCGCGGTCGTCTTCACCAAGATCACCTGCCCAACAACGCATGTTTTCTCCGGATACCCTGGCTTCCTCATTCATTAAGAAATAAATCCTCTGCATGTTTCCGTCAGGGCACAAAAAGAATCATCAAGATAAGTTGGGAAAAATGTTTGGCAGTTGCTTTAGAAAACAAGTGCATATTATATTTTTAACGATAAGTCTTAGTAAATGTATTGAGATGTAAGTTAAAAAAACAAAAAATAAAATAAAATATTGTATTATTTTGATGTAATTTTGAGATTGTCGTTTTATCGATATGCAGTCTCAATTCCTGTTCCATCCTGAAACACCGGGCTGAATTCAGTGTAGGACAGTCGGCTGGCCCGAAAAAAAAATTGGGCGAGTACAAAAAATATTTCACAGGCCCAAAATGAATATTGGTAGCCCAATTATTTTACTAAGATTTTTTTCAGTGTTGAGCAATAAAAAATGTCAATAGAGCAATATACATAGATGTTCTTCATTCTTCAATCAAACCCTCTCGACACATAGCCCTCTAAAACCCTCCCCTCATTCCCATAGTCTTCGTCGTCACTGTGTCAATTCTGATGCACTTGCACGTTTTAACGGCGTGACCCAGACTCTTCAGAGTACAGGATTTCCGAAAACGGGTGTTCCAAAAGTTGTTGTGGTTAATTTATGGGAGTAAACTACGATTTTGAGAATAATAATGTACTCGCCCAAAGATTTATTTTTGGGCCAGTAACATCCATCTATTGACAATTTCTAGTCGCCCAATCAAGGTTTTGCGGCTGTGTCCTACGCTGGAATTTCACATTTTGTTAATATGCCAAATAAAATTAAACAGTTTATGTCTGTAACTAGTTATAAATCGGTATGTGTTGTGAAAAAGTAATACGTTGCTAAAAAGGGGCTCTGAATTCGGGGTGGTTGTTGGTCGCGACAGAAACGACAAATTGAGAGAATTAACAGGTTTTTTTTTGTCTTTGACATTTTTTTTATTGCGTCAGTCACATAAGTGCATTACATATTTACAAAGGTTTATGGAGAAAAAATACAATATAAACAAATAGCTAAGTATTAGTAGTTCATTCTAGAATAAGCTTGATACTTTCCCATTTTTGCCGGGTCTTGTTCGCTGCATTTTGAGACATCATGTAGACAGAATATAGGTCTAAATTTCTATAATTTTTTATAAATATTTTACAACTTTCCCAGTCAGGGATTTTGTGGTATTGTCGCATTAAAGATATATATTTTTTAATCAGTAGTATGCATATGTTTAAACCCGTCAGTTGAACATTGTCAATGATGCCGAATAGGAAAGTAGCAGGTTTTTTCTCTAAAACAATATCATATTTTTGTAAAACCGAGTTAATAAAACATGTCCAGAGCGATTGACTATGTGTACAGTCCCAAAAAAGGTGATATATTGTTTCTGATTCTCCACTACAAAAGCTGCATTCTTCATGTTCTAATAGTTTTCGCTTCAGTAGCATGGAATTTGTGAAAAAGATTCTGTGAATGATTCTGTATTGTAAACTTTGTAATTTCGAGTCTTTTGTCTCGTAAAAGGGACATGAGTGAATTTTTCCCCATTCGTCTTGGTTCAGAGAAATATCTAAGATAGTGTGCCACCTTTCATGGGATTGTTGCGGATAAATCAATACAGTAGACATGATTTTATTATAAAAATATTTAGACGGTTTTTCAATATTTTTCAATTTCTTTAAATTATCATGTGCAACATTATTAATATTTTTTCCATAATCTCTAATCATTCTCTTCCAGCCTCTCGGTATTGCACTAATAATGCTATTAAAATTCATAAAGTTTATATTTATTTGGTATTTTTGAATGAAATCATTAAAAGACAGAAAATTTCCATTTTCATCTACTACATCTTTAACGTAGAAAATACCTTCATCACACATGTTTTTTATAAAGACTGTTTGTCTATTTACTTGTATTTCTTTGTTAAACCATAGAGGCTGAGAGAGTGCGTTTTCAGGGGCTGCTGGGAGAGTCTCGTACAGATTTCCCCAAATTGATAAAATTTCTTTCCAAAATTTACCAAAATTATATCTTTTAGCTATTTCTTCTAGTCCACTTTTTGTTAAGCTCCAGATTTTATCTCCTCCAATATTTTCAATATCGTCAATTAGTAACTTTTTCCAATCTGCATGGTTGTTTGGATCCAGACATTTCTTTATCCACATAAGCTTTAAAGATTTACTATAAGAAAAAATATCTGGAACCTTTAAACCTCCATCTTTAAAATCGCCTATTAGGAGATTCCGTTTAAGTTTATCGATTTTACTATTCCATATAAAATGAAAGAACAGGACTTGAAACTTTTTAAGGATTTTAACAGGTGGACTAGGAATGACAGTTAGTATCTGTACAATGATTGGAAAAGCTAAAGTTTTGACAACAGTTACTCTTCCAATAATAGAGAGATTTCTAAATGACCAATCAGACAAAAGTGATTCCACTGACTTTATTTTTTCGGTAAAATTATCTTCATAAATATCGTGTTTGGATAAATCATATCTCACTCCCAATAGTTTGAATTTTCCTTGGTGATTCCAGGATAAGTTTTGTTCTGTTTCGATTTCCTCACCGCAGCCCCGTTTTACCCCAATCCATACAGCCTGGGATTTATCAAAATTGGTTTTTAGACCAGAACATTCTCCAAAGATGTCGATCAAATATAACACTTTAACTAGAGACCTTTGGTCATCCTCGAGTATCAATGTTGAATCATCTGCATACTGACTTATCAGGTATTCAGAATTTTTGAGGATTACGCCCTTGACATCAGGATCATATTTTACAGCTGCACTTAGCAATTCAATACAGATAATGAAAAGATATGGAGACAGAGGATCTCCTTGGCGTACTCCTCGTGTTACTTGGAAAAAGGTGGAGAGGTGACCATTATTTTCAACAGAAGCTGTGATATTAGAATAGAATGTTTTAAAACAATTTATAATGAAATCACTAAAGCCAAAGAAACGCAAACTTTTTTCTATGAATGACCACTCAATGGAATCGAAGGCCTTTTCAAAATCCAACATTAGCAATATGCCAGACTGATCATTTTCTTCTGATTTTTCAATTACATCATTTATAACCCTGGTACATTCCCCTATATAACGACCCTTGACAAAACCCGCTTGACTTTGACTTATAATATCTACCAGAGTCTGTTTAATTCTATTGGCAATACAGGATGCTGCAATTTTGTAATCCACATTCAATAACGTAATAGGCCTCCAATTTTTTATGTACAGTTTTGATTTTCCTTGTTTTGGAATACATTTGATTAGTCCCTGGCGTTGACTGATTGACATTGCCGTCTTACTAAATGCTTGATTAAGAGATTTTAAAATGTATTGTTTTATGTCTATCCAGAAAAACTTATAAAATTCTACGGTGAATCCATCTAAACCTGGAGACTTCCCATTATTCATATTTTTCAATGTTTTTAGACACTCCTCAACCTTAAGTACACCGTTCATAGAGTCGCGTTGCTCATCAGTGAGTTTATTTATGAATGGATTATTATCATTAAAAAACGTTTCCTGGTGTATTTCATTAAACATAGTTCCCTTTGTTGTATACAGGTTTGAGTAGAACGTTAACTGCTGGTTAAGTATTTCATGTAAATCGTTTACTTCTTGTCCGTCATCTGTTATTAATTTTGGAATCATTTTCTCGTTGTATTGTCGTTTTTCTAGATTACAAAAATACTTCGTACTTTTTTCACCTTCGATTTTCCATCGCACCTTTGCCCTGGTTATAATCCCTTTGATTTTTTTATCTCTTAATATTTTTAGTTTACCCTCCGTTTCCGAAATATCTTTAAGTAATTGTGCGTTGTTCTCAGTTTGGTCTCGATTATATAACTCTTTTAATTTATCTGTTAGGTCATTTTCTTGTTTTCCGCGTTCTCGTTTCTTAAAAGATGAGTAACTGATCGTTTTCCCCCTGATCATTAGTTTTAAAGTTTCCCATAGTAATTGATCGCTAATACTAAATTCAGCATTTTCTAAATCGTCATTTTCGTCTACTCTGTATTGTACAATAACGTCTTTTATAACATTCTTAACTATATTTACATATTCAGTATCCCCTAGTAAACTGTTATTAAATTTCCATGTTCCTCTTCCGCGTTGTTGTTTAATGAATTCCAATTCTATGTTGATTGGTGAATGATCTGACTTGTAAGCAAAATCCATACCTGCTGTTGTAATATTATTTTGTAAATCCGAGGAGACTAGAAAATAATCCAAGCGACTTTTTTTCCCATTAGGACCAAACCATGTGTATTTTCGGGCATCTACATTTAATACTCTCCAGACATCGACTAGATCAAGATTCTGCATCATATTATGGATTTCTATGTTAGCTTTTGTATTATTACGATTGCGATAATTAACGGTGTCTATTTCATAATCAAGGGCAACATTCCAATCTCCTGCAATAATTGTAGTATCATTCCCAATCAATTCGATTTTATTTTGCAGGTTTGTGAAAAAAGCTGGGATGTCATTGTTCGGGCCGTATATTCCACCGAGTGTTATTTTTACGTCTTGAATTGTGATGTTCAATAATAAATAATTTCCATCGGGGTCTTTGTATTCATTCTCCACCTTGAAAGCGAAGGAGTTTTTAAATATTATTGCAATGCCCCTACTATGTGAAGAAAACGACGCAAATTTTATATCACCTCCCCACTCATTTCGCCAGAGTGTTTCGACATTAACATCGCTGTGTGTATCAGTCAATATTGTAATATCATATTTTGATCGACATCTATGAAAAATATCACGCCTTTTAACTGCATCACTTGCAAGACCTCGACAATTCAGGCTTCCTATTTTTATGCTACCCATTATCAAATGGCAAATTGACAATGTGTATCTTCAACAAATAAACCTTAATATTGACTAAGAAAATGAAAGACGCATTTTTAACAATCAAAGTAAATTCCCCGTTCCCTAATCCCCGTAGAAAAACTTCCCTTTCGACCATTCTCTTTATATGCCCAATATAAAGAGCTGAGGATTCTCCAAATTTGAAATTAGTATTTTCCAACCCTGGAAACATGTAAATTAACAATAAAATCTAACCAGTAGACACCTGGACCCAGTTATTCCAGCGTCATCAGCTCAATGACACATTACACTAAACGTTACTGTGCAACATAAGCAAATTTTAAAGAAGAAAAAAGGAAACCGAATGTATCACTGAGCCAATGCCACCTAATAAAACCCATTCCTACATAATTATGTATATGCATGTATGAAATAGCATAGCATCGTATGTGTACGATGAGTACAGCCAGTCTGGATCACTCTTGCGACAATGAGCAACTGTCCAATCATAAAATATTTACTGTAAAACGCAAAGCTCGTGATTCTTATTAGCACACAAAACGCTTCTTTACTTCGTTTAAAAATCACCATCGAACGAATAGATATTTATCGACAATATACCGGATTGTTATACGGTTATTCAAAAGTTATTTACAATCGCAAGGCCGACCCAGACCGGACGTATGTCACCGAAAAATAATTCACCACAACACCTCGGTAAGACACAAAATCCCACATACAGTTTACCTGTATAGCACCAGCCGTTGACCTCTCCATGTTACTGTCCTATTCATACCGCCTCGGCACGTACGACACAGGCACGGGTATGCGCGCGCTCAAGTCCGTGGCACGCAAATTTACCGTCACAGTGATCTAGATGTTTCGGTATTGTCAGCTTAACTGTACCGAGGGATATTTAATTGCATGTTATTCACGAACTTTAGCCAACCATTTTTTTTGTTTTAGTACAACAAACGGGTATTCCTTTTGGTAAACCACTTTAAATTTCTGTTTTTCTTCCGGTTTCATTTCCCAGCGTTTCTTTAGTAGTGTGGATCTAAGTTTACTTATTTCGGGGGGTAGGTCTGGAACAACGCTAAAACCCGATCCAGATTTGAGACCCATACCTGCCTCCAGCACCTCATCCCTGTCGATCAGGCTGCTGAAGCGCACAATGACGTTTTTTGTTCCCTCCTGGCCCCCTTTTAGTCGATGTGCTGCTTGGAATGTCATATTTTCAACGGTTTCATTCACAATTTTTAGATCTTTTAACAAAAATGCTTTGACCTTTTTGACTGTCTCCCTGGGTTTTTCTCCCTCGGATCCCTCGATACCTTTAATCAACAGGTTCCATTTGCGCCCCCATATCTCTAATTTCAAACGTTCATGTGCCTCACTGGCTATTTCAGTACTCATAGCCGGTTTTAGTTCGCCAAGAGCCTGGTTAGCATGAGTGGCGAAGTTCTCCAATTGGATGACGCGTTTGTCGAGATCTTTAACACTGCTTTTAATAGCATCAACCTCGAGATTGAAACTGAAGTGCATATTGGCGAAGCACTCCGCTATGTCTTTATGTTTATACGAGTCGACTAGAACTTGGTATTCAGCTTTTTTACTGGGGTCGACCTCCATAGCCATTATAGTACACACAAGGATATTACACACGTGTATAGCTAGAGCAGGTGGGCGGGTAGACACGATACAAAAATAGTCTTTTTGACGCGTAAACAACACAAATTGTTCTTGTTTCTGAGTTTACAATGTTACCTTTGTATTGGAACCAGGTACTGGTGCTGACGTAGTAGTTTATACGGGCTGAAAGGCTGACGTTAAAAATATTTTATGGAGCTCCTCATGTATGCCACGCTCACCCAACCATCTCAAAACCGGAAATGTCGAGAGAATTAACAGTTGCCTTGATAAATAGATCGTTATTAATTGTGATATTTTTTTTATAGATTAAGAATAATATCTGCGAGGACTACGAGTTGCTTCCCTTTAACCAGAACGTGCTCCATCATACGATCAGAAAACAAAGAGTTCCTTCCCTTTAATCCGAAAGTGTACCAGCAACAGATCAGAACCATTTTTATCAGGACATACCAGATATATTTCATAGACGCGTTACGATTACATTTTTGTTACATCCTCAATGATAGATTATTTCTGGTTATATCATATAACTCCGGGGGTGAGGAGTTACACCATTTACTTATACAATTGTAATTTTCCCTACAGTCGGAGCCCTTGCCCGTTTGCCTAAACGGCCCCACCATCGGCCTATGTTGAGTTCCCTTAAAACCAAATTAGATTTTGTAGGAGTGCCCCTCTGTCCTAAGGTTTAGCGGGAGGATCTCTTCGATTGCACAATGTTGAGTTCCCTTGGCCCAAAGATGCTTCAGACCAAAATAGGTAGGTTTATATTTATTCTGCCAGTACAGAAGAAGAAATTTAATGATTAACATTTATTTCCACTATTTTGTCCTCCCCCCCTTCTTTGACCCAAGGGGAACACAATTTTATTAAACTTTGAGTTCCTTTGGCCCTAGGACGATCATGAACAAATTTGCTTAAAATCCATTTACCCATACGCATACGATAGTAATTTAAAGTTTGTTTTCTTTATTCCTATATCGGACCCCAGCCCTCTGCCCCCGTCCCCGCTCCCTGTCCCCAGTCTTTTACCCTCAGCCCTCTGTCCCCCAAGCCCTCCACATCCCAAGTCATCTACATCTCAAGTCATCTACATCCCAAGCCCTCTGCCCTCTGCCGCAACCCAAACCCCCTCCCCAGCGAGAGAGTACACCCTTCAGTGATACATTACTGAATCTCCTTCGCCTAAAGATATTCCATACCGAATTGATTTAATTTCTTTACCTCTGATGGAGGTGAAGGATGTTGAAGCTTATCCTCTGCTCCTAGTGGAACCCCTCCTTCTACCGTAACAAGCTCTCCTGTCCTTCAGGCCTCCGGATAGATAGGCGTTAACCCCTTTACTTGTTATGAAGGAGACGTGCTTTCAAGACTTAGTCCCCCTCCCCCTATTACCCCGTATCCCCACCCAGACCTCCTGCCTTCAATGACATTTATTCCGATTGACTCAAACAGGCTCGAAGCTCTATACAGTGTTAAGTGAAAAATAGTGTGTAGTGCATTTTGTGTTATCAACAGCATACACAACTTGTATACACAATGTATGAATACACAACTTGTATAGATAATGTATGAATACACAACTTGTATACACAATGTATGAATGCACAACTTGCATACACAATGTATGAATACACAACTTGTATACACAATGTATGAATACACAACTTGTATACACAATGTATGAATACACAACTTGTATACACAATGTATGAATACACAACTTGTATACACAATGTATGAATACTCAACTTGTATACACAATGTATGAATGCACAACTTGTATACACAATGTATGAATGCACAACTTGTACACACAATGTATGAATACACCACTTGTATACACAATGTATGAATACACAACTTATATACACAATGTATGAATACACAACTTGTTTACACACTGTATGAATACACAGCTTGTATACACAATGTATGAATACACGGCTTGTATACACAATGTATGAATACACAACTTGTATACATAATGTATGAATACACAACTTGTACACACAATGTATGAATACACAACTTGAATTTACACAATTTATGAATACACAACTTGTATACACAATGTATGAATACACAGCTTGTATAAACAATGGATGAATACACCACAGCATATTGTGTTATGAGGTAGGGTTATTGTACAGTATGTACAATATAGATACCAAATGGTATGGTGTTGCATTTTTATTGTAGAAATACCACTCGGTATATATCAGCATTTATCTGTATTGATATGGCATTTACGGTCTGTATGAATGACACAGCTTCACATGCAAACAAATCGTAATGTGCATTATGATGTGGGCTGGCGAAACCATATAATGTCTATGCCATTCATTTAGGCTGTAAATGTCATATCAGCTCATTTCGATGCTTATATTTATCATTTTGGGAGTAATTTTCATCGTCAAAATTAGAATCTGCTTTATAAAACTCAGTATTTAGCTCAGATAAGTGTATACATCGTGTATGCTGGTTTAATGAATAGAATAGCCATCTTACAATTATGACGTCATATTAATAATGACTTCAACACATCGATCATGGTATTTATAGTCCGATGAATGACATCCGAACATGGTAGGTTTATGGAAGCAGCAGTGCCATTGAGTGGTAAATGTGTGTGTTAGTGCGATGGTAAAGCATATATCGTATAAATACCACACGGTATGTTTTGGTATGTGTATTTTAAAGTACCAGGCGTTATCAAGTGTCTTTGTGAGATAGTGTAATTGTATGGTATATATTGTATAATATAAGTGATATGATATACAACACACAATAACATTCTCCTTAAGTATCCTACTTCAGTTAGGTCCTAAAGTGTCACTCGAAATGGGAATTCCTCGTATGAACCGTGCTGTTTTTATCGAAGGAATTCTCATCGAGAATTGCCAGAAGATATATCCGCGGTTTTCGCTAACATAGTATTTAGAGGCTAATCACGGCTCATTCAGCAGAGCCCGATGTATGCTTTTACGATGTGTTAATAAAATGTCAGTTGAAGCAACACCCAGCGCTCCGCGTCACTAATAGGTTTAATACAACGTCCCATCAACGCCATTCGTACCGACGATATTATTTTCTTTTTATCAAAAACGGTCTTATTTCATCAACGGAAAATTGATTTCAAATTAAGATAGTTGAAATATTCTGTGTGGATGAATCCCAACACATGGTTGATAGTGTTCACAGCATTAGGCGAACATCAAGACAAATTACTTTTCATGAAAAGCCCTCATCTCCGCATCGCTATCCCAATTAGGGTCGGACGGGGCCGTCCCGCTCGTGTCGGTGGCATGCTGGACCGCTACGGTACGGCACGGCGAACACGGAAGCGCCTGCGGTTAGATTTGGAAGCTTGCATCGATTTTATCTCGAGATGGCGATGAGCTCATTTAACAGGAAGCCGTAGCAGCTCTCCCAATATCCCTTTTCCAAGACAACCATAAAAAACCCGTGTTTAGTTTCCTAGGTAACAGAAGCTTTCTTGCCAGAAGTCTGTGAATTAGCGCATGGGTTGGTAGCTGTATGCTGGATCCTCTGGGAGGGTTGTGACAGGTGCACAAGGGCAACTGGACATGGCGGCGATCACGACCTCTCGTCCTAGGTTCACTGGGCGATCTGGTGACGCTGTACTCAAGCATTACACCAGGGATACACATCGAGCATCGGGTAATTGATAGTCAACAGGAACTTAATACGGCTGATAGAGCAGTAC
The DNA here is from genome assembly GCF_002113885.1 of Mizuhopecten yessoensis. Taxonomy (NCBI): domain Eukaryota; kingdom Metazoa; phylum Mollusca; class Bivalvia; order Pectinida; family Pectinidae; genus Mizuhopecten; species Mizuhopecten yessoensis. The sequence continues at coordinate 693,285 of NW_018407563.1, forward strand.
AAAAAGATATACAAAAACACTTAACTGTGTTACACATTTCTAAAGGCGTAAAGCATGAGACGAATTGTTATATGTCATAAATAGCGGAGACACATGGGAACCTATAACACTACACGGCGACACACTGATATTGTTTAACAGCACGCAGTTACACTCTTTGCTACATACAATTTAGCGAGTGGAAACATTACGACATACTGTATCATCCAGAGAAGAAAAACATTGGGAACATATAATTTAGCAAAGGGTTAATATTGAGATACATGAGAGCATACCACACTACAGAGCGATACACTTACATAATTATTTAACAGAACGCCGTTACACTCTTTTTACGTCACTAGGACATTTAGTTTAGTAAGGAGACTTGTGAAGACAATTCATTTAGAGAAGTAAAGACAAACAATGACACATCAATTAGCAATGGAACACACTGAGACACGTCATTAAGTGATGGAACACACTGAGACACGTCATTAAGTGTTGGAACACACCGAGACACGTCATTTAGCAATGAAACACACTGAGACACGTCATTTAGCAATGAAACACACTGAGACACGTCATTTAACAATGAAACACACTGAGATACGTCATTAAGCAATGGAACACACTGAGACGCGTCATTTAGCAATGGATTACACTGAGACACGTCATTTAGTAATGAAACACACTGAGACACGTCATCAAGTGTTGGAACACACCGAGACACGTCATTTAGCAATGAATCACTCTGAGACATGTCATTAAGCAATGGAACACACTGAGACACGTCATTTAGCAATGAATCACTCTGAGACATGTCATTAAGCAATGGAACACACTGAGACACGTCATTAAGCAATGGAACACACTGAGACGCGTCATTTAGCAATGGAACACACTGAGACACGTCATTTAGCAATGAATCGCACTGAGACATGTCATTAAGCAATGGAACACACTGAGACATGTCATTTAGCAATGGAACACACTGAGACACGTCATTTAGCAATGAATCACTCTGAGACATGTCATTAAGCAATGGAACACACTGAGACACGTCATTAAGCAATGGAACACACTGAGACGCGTCATTTAGCAATGGAACACACTGAGACACGTCATTTAGCAATGAATCGCACTGAGACATGTCATTAAGCAATGGAACACACTGAGACATGTCATTTAGCAATGGAACACACTGAGACACGTCATTTAGCAATGAAACACACTGAGACACGTCATTTAGCAATGAATCACACTGAGACACGTCATTAAGCAATGAACACACAGAGACACGTCATTAAGCAATGGAACACACTGAGACACGTCATTAAGTGATGTAACACACTGACACATGTCATTAAGCAATGGAACACACTGAGATACGTCATTTAGCAATGGAACACACTGAAACACGTCATTTAGCAATGGAACACACTGAAACACGTCATTTAGCAATGGAACACACTGAGACACGTCATTAAGCAATGGAACACACTGAGATACGTCATTTAGCAATGAAACACACTGAGACACGTCAGTTAGCAATGAAACACACCGAGACACCTCATTTGGCAATGGAACACACCGAGACACATCATTTAGCAATGGAACACACTGAGACACGTCATTTAGCAATGGAACACCCTGAGACACGTCATTTAGCAATGAAACACACTGAGACACGTCAGTTAGCAATGAAACACACCGAGACACCTCATTTGGCAATGGAACACACCGAGACACATCATTTAGCAATGGAACACACTGAGACACGTCATTTAGCAATGAATCACACTGAGATACGTCATTAAGCAATGGAACACACTGAGATACGTCATTTAGCAATGGAACACACAGAGACACATTAGTTAGTAATGGAACACACTGAGACACGTCATTAAGCAATGGAACACACTGAGACGCGTCATTTAGCAATAGAACACACTGAGACACGTCATTTAGCAATGAAACACACTGATACACGTCATTTAGCAATGGAACACACTGACACACGTCATTTAGCAATGGAACACACTGAGACACGTCATTAAGTGATGGAACACACTGAGACACGTCAGTCAGCAATGGAACACACTGAGCCATATCATTTTGCAATGGAACACACAGAGCACAGGGAAGTATTGAGACATGTCGTTTCGCAAGGGGAGATATCATTTAGCAAGGGGAAATATTGAGACATATCATTTTGCCAGGGGATTGAGATGAAACATTTAGCAAGGGGAAATATTGAGACATATCATTTTGCCAGGGGATTGAGATGAAACATTTAGCAAGGGGAAATATTGAGACATATCATTTTGCCAGGGGATTGAGATGAAACATTTAGCAAGGGGAAATATTGAGACATATCATTTTGCAAGAGGATTGAGATGAAACATTTAGCAAGGGGAAATATTGAGACATATCATTTTGCAAGAGGATTGAGATGAAACATTTAGCAAGGGGAAATATTGAGACATATCATTTTGCAAGAGGATTGAGATGAAACATTTAGCAAGGGGAAATATTGAGACATATCATTTTGCAAGAGGAATTTTTGAGACAAAAAATTAAGCCATGTCAATATGGAAGGGGACTTAGAGACAGATTCCACGATATTGCATGCGTAAACTTTCCGTGGTTTGATTTTCATATTAGTTCGGGAAAGGGAATACAATCTGATGGTAGTTCACATTGGGATTCGAGTTTATAGTATTAATTTGAAAACGTTGCGTTTTGTTGTGAATCTTCCATCAAATTTGATAATTAATAAAACTGGGAAACTGAAAATTCGTTATGTAGGATCCTTTTACACTGATCACACATGACGGGTAAAAGCTATCCTGAAGCTAATATATTTCACACACTATTCGGAAGATGACATAATATTCTATCTTAATGGATTTCAAACCTTAAAAGTACCCGTATGCAAATAGAAACGGAGTCACAAGGTAGACATTTCACTTGCGAAACAAAGGAAATGTTTTGAATTAAATAGCAAAAAATAAACCAATTAATCACAAATTCTACAGTGCATTTGGATACATGTACGGCTTCATTGCCAGAGGTATGAGCTAAGTAATACAACAACTCGGGCCGTATTAGTTTTGTGAATTATGTTCTGTGCAGAAAAGTGCCGTAACTAATTGGTTGTATGATTGATAATCTGCACTGATTTTATTCGAAAACTATCCATTAAAATATTACATTCATATCTCTCAAAATTATGGCGTCTTCATTTAAACAAAAATATCTGTCAAATTAGAGGTTTAAGCTTGACTGACTATTTATCGTCAGAATGAAGGATTTGAAACGCTCACATGCTCCGGTACATCTCCGATATGTCCGAGGATTTCAACAACGTGCTGTACCGAAGTGTCTCAAATAGATCACATACAAATTAACAGCACACGGGTAGTAAATAAACAAGTGCAAAAAAATAGAAATGTAAAAAGAGCTCCATCAAATGTGATATGTTATTCCCAAATTTTTAAAATAGAGCAAGGCAAAATAAAGAGATGCCACACAAGTGATCTCCATTTTAATATATAGATACGAGATTAAATGTAGAGGTATCGCATTTTGACGTTAACCATTCGGCCTGAGGACTATAAGACTCAGAATATAGACGGATACTCCTACTAATAGGTAGGGTATTTTTACAACTTTACTCTTTGTAAACACACTGCGTCTGCTATAGCCCTCAGAATATAGACGTTACTCTTACTAATAGGTAGGGTGTTACTCCGCCTGTACCGAAGTCCCGTGTACTTTGGCTCTGATGGACGGGCCGTGTCTGTCCGCCATGATTGTATGTCATGGTTCAGAGTCTGATGACCAAGTTACCATGGCCACGGACGCTATTTATTGCACATTGTTTACGAATTATAGTGATAAATTGTTGTGTAAAGTCACCACCTCAGACACGTTCACGGACAGTGATTGAATTCCGGGTTTACGATGTGAACTATTCATATGATTGAAGAGACGGAAACATTAACTTTTTTCCAATTCTAAAATTTCAATAACGTAAAACTAAGTACTTCGCATTTGACAGCGTCCTATATTCTTTACTTAAATCAATGGATTTTATAAGTTTTACAACTTTTCCCTAATCCCTTTGCATTTTGGTAATAAAATATGATTAATCTTAAACTACACCATAACACAATTTGGTTCTTCTTCTTATTCTCTCCCCATCCCGCCCCCCCTCCCCCCAATAAAACAAACAAACACAGATGTTATTGAATTTTGGCGACGGCAATTTGGTAGACTTGAAAAATTTCAGTTCGAATTAACACAGTATAAGACCTGTATACTGTCATCCATTGGGCGTATTTTCTATACACAAATCAATACACAGAGTAAACGTAAAAAAACTAAAATCATTTGTGTACGCTAAATTATAGATCAAAACACTGAAGTGTTTTTTTTATAAACAAAGGAAACATCAAAACACTTTATTGATTTTAATTAATAAGGTAATCATCAAAACACTTTATTGATCTTAATTAATAAGGTAAACATCAAAACACTTTATTGATCTTAATTAATAAGGTAAACATCAAAACACTTTATTGATCTCAATTAATAAGGTAAACATCAAAACACTTTATTGATCTTAATTAATAAAGTAAACATCAAAACACTTTATTGATCTTAATTAATAAAGTAAAACATTGAGGACTGCAATATTGTTTATAAAAAATAACATCAAAATACTTATAGGGGTTGATTATATACACTATACAAACGTCAAAATACTTACAGGGGTTGGTTATATACACTATTTAACCATAACCTCACATGACGCTCTGCTACCTAACCCGAACTCTGCATACAAATGTAACGCGAGTTTTCGCATACATTATGTCGCTGCTTTAATCTCCGCCGTCTAAACTGAACTCCACATAACCCAAGTCTCCGCTAACTGTCAAACTCTACATAACACAAGTCTCCGCTAACTGTCAAAATCTACATAACACAAGTCTCCGCTAACTGTCAAACTCTACATAACACAAGTCTCCTCTAACTGTCAAACTCCACATAAAACAAGTCTCCGCTAACTGTCAAACTCTACATAACACAAATCTTCGCTAACTGTCAAACTCCACATAACATAAGTATCCGTTAACTGTCAAACTCTACATAACACAAGTCTCCGCTAACTGTCAAACTCCAAATAACACAAGTCTCCGCTACCTGTCAAACTTTACATAACACAAGTCTCCGCTAACTGTCAAACTTTACATAACACAAGTCTCCGCTAACTGTCAATCTCCAAATAACACAAGTCCCCGCTACCTGTCAAACTTTACATAACACAAGTCTCCGCTAAATGTCAATCTCCAAATAACACAAGTCTCCGCTGACTGTCAAACTCTACATAACACAAGTCTCTGCTAACTGTCAAACTCTACATAACACAAGGCTCCGCTAACTGTCAACCTCTACATAACACAAGCCTCCTCTAACTGTCAAACTCCACATAACACAAGTCTTCGCTAACTGTCAAACTCCACATAACATAAGTATCCGTTAACTGTCAAACTCCACATACCACAAGTCTCCGCTAACTGTCAATCTCCACATAACAGAAGTCTCCGCTAACTGTCAAACTCTACATCACACAAGTCTCCGCTAACTGTCAAACTCCACATAACACAAGTCTTCGCTAACTGTCAAACTCCACATAACATAAGTATCCGTTAACTGTCAAACTCTACATAACACAAGTCTCTGCTAACTGTCAAACTCCACATAACACAAGTCTTCGCTAACTGTCAAACTCCACATAACACAAGTCTCCGCTAACTGGCAAACTCTACATAACACAAGTCTCCGCTAACTGTCAAGTCTCCGCTAACTGTCAAACTTTACATAACACAAGTCCCCGCTAACTGTCAATCTCTACATAACACAAGTCTCCGCTAACTGTCAATCTCTACATAACACAAGTCTCCGCTAACTGTCAATCTCCAAATAACACAAGTCTCCGATACCTGTCAAACTTTACATAACACAAGTCTCCGCTAAATGTCAATCTCCAAATAACACAAGTCTCCGATACCTGTCAAACTTTACATAACACAAGTCTCCGCTAAATGTCAATCTCCAAATAACACAAGTCTCCGCTACCTGTCAAACTTTACATAACACAAGTCTCCGCTAAATGTCAATCTCCAAATAACACAAGTCTCCGCTGACTGTCAAACTCTACATAACACAAATCTCCGCTAACTGGCAAACTCTACATAACACAAGTCTCCGCTACCTGTCAAACTTTACATAACACAAGTCTCCGCTAAATGTCAATCTCCAAATAACACAAGTCTCCGCTGACTGTCAAACTCTACATAACACAAGTCTCCTCTAACTGTCAAACTCCACATACCACAAGTATCCGCTAACTGTCAAACTCTACATAACACAAATCTTCGCTAACTGTCAAACTCCACATAACACAAGTCTTCGCTAACTGTCAAACTCTACATAACACAAGGCTCCGCTAACTGTCAACCTCTACATAACACAAGCCTCCTCTAACTGTCAAACTCCACATAACACAAGTCTTCGCTAACTGTCAAACTCTACATAACACAAGTTTCCGCTAACTGTCAAACTCTACATGACACAAGTCTCCGCTAACTGTCAAACTCCACATAACACAAGTATCCGTTAACTGTCAAACTCTACATAACACAAGTCTTCGCTAACTGTCAAACTCCACATAACATAAGTATCCGTTAACTGTCAAACTCCACATACCACAAGTCTCCGCTAACTGTCAAACTCTACATTACACAAGTCTCCGCTAACTGTCAAACTCCACATACCACAAGTCTCCGCTAACTGTCAATCTCCAAATAACACAAGTCCCCGCTACCTGTCAAACTTTACATAACACAAGTCTCCGCTAACTGTCAAACTCTACATAACACAAGTCTCCGCTAACTGTCAACCTCTACATAACACAAGTCTCCTCTAACTGTCAAACTCCACATAACACAAGTCTCCGCTAACTGTCAAACTCTACATAACACAAGTCTCCGCTAACTGTCAAACTCTACATAACACAAGTCTCCGCTACCTGACTCATACTCCACATAACGCGAATCTTCGTTACCTGACCATACTCCACATAACGCGAGTCTTCTCTACCTGACTCATACTCCACATAACGCGAATCTTCGCTACCTGACTCATACTCCACATAACGCGAGTCTTCGCTACCTGACTCATACTCCACATAACGCGAGTCTTCTCTCCCTAACTCAAACTCCACATAACGCAAGTCTTCGCTACATGACTCATACTTCACATAACGCGAGCCTTCGCTACCTGACTCATACTCCACATAACGCGAGTCTTCTCCCCCTAACTCAAACTCCACATAACGCAAGTCTTCGCTACATGACTCATACTTCACATAACGCGAATCTTCGCTTCCTGACTCATCCTCCACATAACGCGAATCTTCTCTCCCTAACTCAAACTCCACATACCGCGAGTCTTCGTTACCTGACTCATACTCCACATAACGCGAGGCTTCGCTACCTGACTCATACTTCACATAACGCGAATCTTCGCTACCTGACTCATACTCCACATAACGCGAATCTTCTCTCCCTAACTCAAACTCCACATAACGCGAGTCTTCGTTACCTGACTCATACTCCACATAACGCGAATCTTCGCTACCTGACTCATACTCCACATAACGCGAGTCTTCGCTACCTGACTCATACTTCACATAACGCGAGTTTCTTTGACCTTACAACTCGAACTCCACATATCGCGATTCTCCGTTACTTAACCCGAACTCCACATAACGCAAGTCTTTCGCTACCTGCCCGAACTCCACAAAACGCATGTCTCCGCCAACGAACCCGAATCAATTAAACGTCAGTTTTCGCTACCTGTCTCATACTCCACATAATGCCAGTCTCCGTGATCTAGCTCGAACTCCACATAACGCGAGTCTTTGCTACCTAACTCATACTCCACATAACGCGAGTCTTCGCTACCTAAATCATACTCCACATAACGCGAGTCTTCGCTACCTAACTCATACTCCACATAACGCGAATCTTCGCTACCTAACTCATACTCCACATAACGCGAGTCTTCGCTACCTGACTCATACTCCACATAACGCGAGTCTTCGTGGTCTAACAACTCGAACTCCACTTAATGCGATTGCGAGTATGCATTCGCTACCCGAACTCCGTGAGTCTTGCCACTAATTCATATTAAAGAGTTCTGCAAATTAACATCCGACATGCAAATAACGCGATATGTTAAATTTGTGTTGTGGGTCCCTTTATAATGTAACCGGTTGACAAGGCTTTCGTAAATTGGCATCAAAATCATTTCGAAATGAGAATTTCCACTCCGACAAATAAATCGAAATATTAATAAACCTGATAATATGGGCAAGCAAGCTGTTCTAGATTTCCTATCACTGTGCCATTTAACATATTTCAAGGGGTAATATTGATGACAAAGTTACACCCCAATGTTACAAATGATGCCAAGATGGAGCCACGGATTGGTTGATTATACAAAAAGCAGATTTCTGTCAAAAACGTATCTTCTTAATTATAGACATTTTGCAAAATTAGTGCTACTACTTTCCAACAATCATACATACTAAAAGAACCAGAACAGCTAAAATTCTCCTAGAGATACATTATACATACAAAACCGATTTCAACTTCATTACCATCATCATAAATACCCTGCCGTGTTTTTTATTTTTTTTTTTAGATATTTCTTGTTTCCTTTCGGAATGTTTTGAAAGCAGTCTTGTCTCGCTGTCGATCTCGCCCCATGATCAGCCCTGTAGGTCTCGTACCATGATCAGCCCTGTAGATCTCGCCCCATGATCAGCCCGGTAGGTCTCGTACCATGATCAGTCCTGTAGGTCTCGTACCATATTCAGCCCTGTAGGTCTCGTCCATTGATCAGCCCGGTATATCTCGCCCCAAGATCAACCATGTCGTTCGCTCCGTTAGAAGTCTGTAGATATCGCCCCAAAATCAACTCTGTCGTATCGCCCAGTTAGAAATAAAAAAAAGATCTCACTCCACGATCAACCCTGTCGTATCGCCCCGTTATAAGTCCTGTCGATCTCGCCCCATGCTCTGCCCTGTAGGTCTCGTACCATATTCAGCCCTTTAGGTCTCGTCCATTGATCAGCTCGGTATATCTCGCCCCAAGATCAACCATGTCGTTCGCTCCGTTAGAAGTCTGTAGACATCGCCCCAAAATCAACTCTGTCGTATCGCCCAGTTAGGAATAAAAAAGATCTCACCCCACGATCAACCCTGTCGTATCGCCCCGTTATAAGTCCTGTAGATCTCGCCCAATGATCTGCCCTGTATATCTCGCCCCAAGATCAACCCTGTCGTATCGCCTCATTATAAGTCCTGTAGATCTCGCCCAATGATCTACCCTGTATATCTCACCCCAAGCTCAACCCTGTCGTATCGCCCCGTTATAAGTCCTGTAGATCTCGCCCCATGCTCTGCCCTGTATATCTCGCCCCACGATCAACCCTGTCGTATCGCCTCATTATAAGCCCTGTTGATCTCGCCCCATGCTCTGCCCTGTATATCTCGCCCCACGATCAACCCTGTCGTATCGCCTCATTATAAGTCCTGTAGATCTCGCCCAATGATCTGCCCTGTATATCTCACCCCAAGATTAATCTGCCCTGTATATCTCGCCCCAAGATCAACCCTGTCGTATCGCCCCGTTATAAATCCTGTAGATCTCGCCCCATAATCTGCCATGTATATCTCGCCCCACGATCAACCCTGTCGTATCGCCCCGTTATAAGTCCTGTAGATCTCGCCCCATGCTCTGCCCTGTATATCTCACCCCAAGATCAACCCTGTCGTATCGCCTCATTATAAGTCTTGTAGATCTCGCCTAGTGATATGTCCTGTATATCTCGCCACAAGATCAACCCTGTCGTATCGCCCCGTCCTGAAGATCTCGTCCTATATTTAGACCTGTAGGTCTCGTCCCATGATCACCACTGCAGGTTTCGTCCAATGAGCATCCCTTTATAACTCGCCTCAAGATCAAGCCTTTCGTATCGTCCCGTTATAAGTAATGTAGATCTCGTCCTATATTCAGCCCTTTATGTCTCGTCCTATATTCAGCCCTTTAGGCCTCGTCCCACATTCAGCCCTGTAGGTCTCGTCCTATGACCAACCCTGCAGGTTTCGTCCCATGCTCATCCCTGTATATCTCGCCTTAAGATCAAACCTTTCGTATCGCCCCGTTCTAAGTCCTGTATATCTCGCCCCATTATCTGTTCTGAATATCTCGCCTCAAGATTGTAACCTTGTCGTATTGCCCCGTTATAAGTCCTTAAGATCTCGTCCTATATTCAGCCCTTGAGGTCTCGTCCCATATTCAGCCCTGTAGGCCTTACAGGTTCCGTCCCATGATCTGCCCTGAATATCACGCCCCAAGATTAACGCCGTTATAAGTCCTGTAGATCTCGCCCCATGATCCAGTGCTATAGAAATAGTGTTAACCTTTTTTTATTGTATACGTATGTCTTTGTACTTTCAATGCGTAGTTTTTAGTACTTTAAATACTTACACTTTACAGGAAGAGCACTCGCGATGAGTTTATACCGTGTTATAGAGAAAATGTTTTTCCCAAGTCTGTAACGGATGGTATGCGTTCTAGAGATTCGCGTCAATTTTGAGGTAATGACTGGGAATTAGCGTTCTTTTTACACCTTAATTCGTTCGGAACAGCAGATAACAATCTATTGAAGGGTATTTAGAATAGGAGAGTGCTTTCCAGGACGGTTTGTGATAACTATGGGGAAATTATTGTTAAATCACTATGGCTAACTACTGTGAATTAGCATAAAAGCAGGACTAGATGCGTTCGTTAAACACCCACATCCATCCAGGTTTGACATATTGGGAGAAGAGAAGAGTGTTTCTGAAAGAGAATGTTTTGATATAAGTTTGACAGTATTGTTTTGTATAACTTAACCGAACGCTCAGAGCGACGTTGCGACGTTCACATAAACAAACAAGACGAAAATTTTCATCCATATAAGGATTAAAAAAAAGGTCACAGAATGAAGTGACTTCTTCAGTCGTTATCGTACACATTGTTTTGGCATCCCCTTGTGTCCTAGTGTGTGATCCATACATCCAATAACACATACTACAAGTGAAAGATCAGCATACTGTTTATACATGTATTTCTACACTCAAAACTACACGTGACAAGTTCATATTTCACACACTCAATATAACACATACTATCTTATAACTATAGTGTATAGATATAAGAGTACGTTCCCCATGGTATTAGTGACTGATCCACACTCTTTAATAGCTATTACGTGCTTTACGGGACTTCTAACACGTAAACGGAATTCTTAGAATATTAACCTAACTTAACTTAAAAAAAAATACTACATGTAGCCTTTTTTTAGTTTGTATCAGTGTTTATATAAATTCCACAAATTCCACGCTTTGAGTAGCAGTGAAGACAACAGGCATTTGAATTGTTCCCAGGACCAGCGGAAATGGTTAGAAGCAGTGTTCTATGGGACTTGCCGTAAATGCCTAGTGTGTGACAGCGCCGTGCTAACACAGATCCCTGATGGGGCGTCCTGACAAAACGCCAAGCGACGTTTGTCCTCCGACGTGGAGTTTACGACAGGCTGTCAATGGTAATACCGTATTACGACCTAAGTCCCTACAGTCAGGGTTCAGTAAATTGATTTACAGTAGATGTTAGTCAACTGATACTGTCAGGCACGCTTCAACTCCAAATACTAAGTGTTTCGGAGACGGCTGATATATCCAGGTATCGATCGTAATACCAGGCCTCTCAGCATCCGCTTAGTACCGTGGCTCACCTGGGCACGTGCGCTCGAGATGCGCGGGAAATCATTAGACATAAACAAGCCGATAACGAGGCTTTTATTGGCTATCCTGTTCGGGGGATTGGCCGCTAGATATCTACAAGGCTAATTAAGAAATTTGTAGAGCAGCTTCTATGAGGATAAGACCCCAGGTCACATACTGGGTAAGATGTAGTCCGAAAATTCTTGCAACAATATTTTCTGGCGCTAGTTCCTGTTGATTCTTCCTACTGAAAATATATAGTGAATGCATGAAATAAAAGAAATCCACAAAGTTATGTATTTTCTAAAAACTAACTAAAAAAAAGGATGAAAGACCGTATCATCATACTAATTGTGATTGTTTTAACTTGTAACTAGTGCCATTGTGGTTTTTATCTGACCTAGTCTGGTCATGCACACACAGATTCGTCATCATTCCACTTCCAAGAAGAAGAATAGATTGTTAAATATTTTCAATAATAAATATATATTTGGCTGTTAGGGCAGTATTGGCCACGGGCTGATTTCCCGCTGAACTGCGTCAAGTAGCACCTTAGCAAAGGCTGATAACTCGTTCACTGCCTACAGTACGCATGGGTTCGTATCTCTCTTACTGCCAATAGTATCACCCTGATCAGAACATAATACTGTTCACTGGCACGGCTGGTATCCCCCTGGCACTGGTTGGTAACTTATATCATCATAATTATCACCGTATAATGACTGTAATAGTACCTATATTTATATCATTGTGTTGTGTTTATAGTACTTTATAGTATGATGCGGGTACTATTAAAATTATTATCTTATGTGTGTATCTGTCCATGTGCATGTGTGTGTCACTATGTAAGGGTGTGACCATGATTGTTAATGCAATTTCGTCTCTTTCAATAGTGTTGAATTGTACGTGTATTGTTCGTTATTTCTGTAACTCTTCATTTCTGGAGGATATAAAGGAAATAACAATAATAATAATAATCGTTACCCTCAAGTATTGGTAAATTATTGTTACCCTCCAGAATTGTTTTGTAATTGTTATCCTCCAGTATTGTTTTATCATTGTTACCCTCCAGTATTGTTACATCATTGTTACCCTCCAGTATTGTTGTATCACTGTTACCCTCCAGTATTGTTTTATCATTTTTACCCTCCAGTATTGTTTTATCATTGTTACCCTCCTGTATTGTTATATCATTGTTACCCTCCCGTATTGGTATATCATTGTTACCCTTCAGTATTGTTTTATCATTGTTACCCTCCAGTATAATAATAATAATCGTTACCCTCAAGTATTGGTAAACTATTGTTACCCTCCAGAATTGTTTTGTAATTGTTATCCTCCATTATTGTTTTATCATTGTTACCCTCCATTATTGTTATATCACTGTTACCCTCCAGTATTGTTTTATCACTGTTCCCCTCCAGTATTGTTATATCATTTTCACCCTCCAGTATTGTTATATCACTGTTACGCTCCAGTATTGTTATATCATTGTTACTTCCAGTATTGTTATATCATTGTTACTTCCAGTATTGTTATATCATTGTTACCCCCCAGTATTGTTATATCATTGTTACCCCCCAGTATTGTTATATCATTGTTCCCCTCCAGTATTGTTTTATCATTGTTTCCCTCCAGTATTGTTATATCATTGTCACCCTCCAGTATTGTTTTATTATTGTTACCCTCCAGTATTGTTATATCATCCAGTATTGTTATATCATTGTTACCCCCCAGTATTGTTATATCATTGTTCCCCTCCAGTATTGTTTTATCATTGTTACTCTCCAATATTGTTATATCATTTTTACCCTCCAGTATTGTTTTATCATTGTTTCCCTCCAGTATTGTTACATCATTGTTATCCTCCAATATTGTTATATCATTGTTCTCCTCCAGTATTGTTATATCATTTTTATCCTCCAGTATTGTTATATCATTGTTTCCCTCCAGTATTCTTATATCACTGTTACGCTCCAGTATTGTTATATCATTGTTACTTCCAGTATTGTTATATCATTGTTACTTCCAGTATTGTTATATCATTGTTACCCCCCAGTATTGTTATATCATTGTTCCCCTCCAGTATTGTTACATCATTGTTACCCTCCAGTATTGTTACATCATTGTTACCCTCCAGTATTGTTGTATCACTGTTACCCTCCAGTATTGTTATATCATTTTCACCCTCCAGTATTGTTATATCACTGTTACCCTCCAGTATTGTTATATCTCTGTTACCCCCAGTATTGTTATATCATTGTTACCTTCCAGTATTGTTTTATCATTGTTACGCTCCAGTATTGTTTTATCATTGTTACGCTCCAGTATTGTTTTATCATTGTTACCCTCCAGTATTGTTGTATCACTGTTACCCTCCAGTATTGTTATATCTCTGTTACCCCCAGTATTGTTATATCATTGTTACCCTTCAGTATTGTTTGATCATTGTTACCCTCCAGTATTGTTATATCTCTGTTACCCCCAGTATTGTTATATCATTGTTACCTTCCAGTATTGTTTTATCATTGTTACGCTCCAGTATTGTTACATCATTGTTACCTTCCAGTATTGTTTTATCATTGTTACCCTCCTGTATTGTTATATCATTGTTACCCTCCCGTATTGGTATATCATTGTTACCCTTCAGTATTGTTTTATCATTGTTACCCTCCAGTATAATAATAATAATCGTTACCCTCAAGTATTGGTAAATTATTGTTGCCCTCCAGAATTGTTTTGTAATTGTTATCCTCCATTATTGTTTTATCATTGTTACCCTCCTGTATTGTTATATCATTGTTACCCTCCTGTATTGTTATATCATTGTTACCCTCCTGTATTGTTATATCATTGTTACCCTCCCGTATTGGTATATCATTGTTACCCTTCAGTATTGTTTGATCATTGTTACCCTCCAGTATTGTTGTATCATTGTTACCCTCCAATATTGTTACATCATTGTTACCCTCCAGTATTGTTGTATCACTGTTACCCTCCAGTATTGTTATATCACTGTTACGCTCCAGTATTGTTATATCATTGTTAACCTCCAGTATTGTTATATCATTGTTGCCCTCGAGTATTGTTTTATCATTGTTACCCTCCAGTATTGTGATATCATTTTTACCCTCCAGTATTGTTACATCATTGTTATCCTCCAATATTGTTATATCATTGTTCTCCTCCAGTATTGTTATATCATTTTTACCTTCCAGTATTGTTTTATTATCATTGTTACCCTCCAGTATTGTTATATCTCTGTTACCCCCAGTATTGTTATATCATTGTTACCTTCCAGTATTGTTTTATCATTGTTACGCTCCAGTATTGTTATATCATTGTTAACCTCCAATATTGTTATATCATTGTTCTCCTCCAGTATTGTTATATCATTTTTCCCCTCCAGTATTGTTATATCATTGTCACCCTCCAGTATTGTTTTATTATTGTTACCCTCCAGTATTGTTTTATAATTATTACCCTCCAGTATTGTTATATCACTGTTACGCTCCAGTATTGTTATATCATTGTTACCCCCCAGTATTGTTATATCATTGTTACCCTTCAGTATTGTTTTATCATTGTTACCCTCCTGTATTGTTATATCATTGTTACCCTCCTGTATTGTTATATCATTGTTACCCTCCTGTATTGTTATATCATTGTTACCCTCCAGCATTGTTATATCATTGTTACCCTCCAATATTGTTACATCATTGTTACCCTCCAGTATTGTTTTATCATTTTTACCCTCCAGTATTGTTTTATCATTGTTCCCCTCCAGTATTGTTATATCATTGTTACCCTCCAGTATTGTTACATCATTGTTATCCTCCAATATTGTTATATCATTGTTATCCTCCAATATTGTTATATCATTGTTACCCTCCAGTATTGTTATATCATTTTTACCCTCCAGTATTGTTATATCATTGTCACCCTCCAGTATTGTTATATCATTTTTACCTTCCAGTATTGTTTTATCATTGTTACTCTCCAATATTGTTATATCATTGTTACCCTCCAGTATTGTTATATCATTGTTACCCTCCAGTATTGTTATATCACTGTTACCCTCCAGTATTGTTATACAATTGTTCCTTTTGTTATATTATTGTAACCTTTCAGTATATTTATATCTCTGTTTCTCCTCAGTATTAATGTGTGAGTGTTTCCCTCCGATATTGGTATATTACTGTAAACCTCCAGTATTATATAGCAATTGATGAGAATGTTTCATGAATTCTTTTACCGAGAGGAAGCAATGGTGACCGGGGTTTTATCGAGGTCTTTGTGATATCAAACCTGGTCTGAGTGTCAGGTTTATTAATTATACGGAGTGTCGTGTTTATGTATAATTGCTGTACATCCCGTTCGTCCATATCAGCTAATGTCCATGTCACCCTCTCTTCCATTTGTCGTTTTGGTTATACACAATCAACGTCAAATAGACACTTCAACATGTTCAATAGAGACGCTTATAGCCAACAAATGTTTTGATGATCACAGATATTTTGGCGCATTTAATCTTTTTCAGAAACGTAACATACACAATCCCTGTTTATCCTTGTAAAACGATTCGGTAAAATTGTACGTCTTACTTATTTTATCAGTAAAAACGAGTATTATGAACGGTATGTTTATATGATATCATTGTCATTCCGCAAAATTATATAACACGATCGTCGCCTTCATGTGTTGTAACAAATGGACATGCGCCAGTATTGTTGTATAAGTATATCTCTGAATTATTGTGGTATAATTTATAATTTTCATTTTATCAGCATTGATGTTAGTATCAACGTTTTCTTTACCAACGTTCATGCTAGATTCTAAACATATTTGATGCACAATTACACCCTTGTTAAATGCCTCACTCTTAGACATTGTCAAAATCTTAATTACTCTAGTCTAACTAGTGAGTTGATTCGATTTGAAAAGGCTACGTCATACAGTTTTGCATGCGATAGTGTGGGCCATATAAATCTAGTATCTGTCCCAAGATGCATTCCCGCAGAAAAAAAACCTAACAAGCAAACATTCGATTTTGAGATTTTCTGGCCAATTACTTTTTCCACTTCCAGGAGCATGCGCCCTACGCGCGTGTAATACCATCTTGGAGTGGCTTTTCGGGACGCACCATTACCCGTGTAGTGTTCGTATGTGCCGTGTATAATACGACATGGGCAGTCAATTCCAAGCTTCTAAACCAGAATCCAGCCGCTGGCAAAAGAATTTCGTGATTAAGAGCAAACAGATTTGCAAAGAGAAATAATCATTAACCGTTACCTGAGCAAATATGAATTGATCAAACCTCGAATTGACAACGGGCCGTTCGGTTTCCATGGCAACCACCTATTAGTGTCCCATTACCCGCGTGACTGTGGTCCGAGCAGCGACATGATTAAAAGTTGATTTATAATTAGCCGTCATCAACAAAAGAAAGTCTAAGAAGAAGATGAAAATAGTTGTAGCGGGGTGATTACAGGGCGAGTAAGGATGCTGTACAGTACGACCAGTCTTATAGAAAGACTGTTTATGTCAAAGGATCTCTCCTCATACCTTGATTTCAAATCTGTCGACGTTATTAAAACACTGGCTTCCGACAAGGTGTAGTCATGTTACAACAGGCGTATTGCATGCTTTGATTTAGTAGATGTTAGCCCCAGAGGTTAATTTAACCGAGTCTGTTAAAACGGGTCTCTTTATAACCATATAAAGCATCGGACGATATATTTATTATTAATGAAATAAGAAAATCGGAACTAATGCTGTGAATTTGGTGATTTTGGCTTAATGTCCGCTTTACGTGACGCAATTACTAACGGTGGGAAAGCAATGACATCTTTTTGGGTACCCTTTATTTCGTTCTAGTTTTCAATTAGTCTTCGGGATAACTATTTTCTAAATCCATCCCTTACCACGCGATGCAGCATCCAGTCATCCAGCGCTGCCTGCTATAATTGTATTTCAGCCACGATTTAAGACGGAGCTGGGATGATTCAGGCTAATACCCCTGTCCTGTATGCGGCTGACATCCTGGGAACCTGTCAAAATAAAACTTTTCCTCAACTTCCGACAAGACATCCAATTACGTTTTAGGGGCTTGTCACAAATGGATAGCGAGTTAAGCTGCCGATTCCTGGAAGTCCGCGGACTGTTTGAGATTTTGATACTATACCCCCGGAGACTGACAATCACGAGGGAATGCAGTGTGTACTAGGACCGCCTGTAGAAGATAAATCATGCCCGTAGCATGCTCAGACAGTTACACATGCACGAAAGCAGTGCCGGGATTAAGGGCTTCCCAGGGGCTTTCGTTCGCCTGTCTCCAGGCGGTGCCTGGCCGTCACCAGAAATCCGACTGCCAACCAAAGGCACACATGAATCAATATCAGAGTTGTTTGGCGGGGTAATATACGAGAACTTGCGAAGCGTGGGACATACACTTTACTAAGACATTTTCTCACCGACGTTGTGCGGTCATGAACCGGTAAATTATTTTCTGTCATCGTTCATCTTTTCTCACCGAATCCAGTTCTGCTAAACCGACTGTTTTATTACCATATCAAACATGTTGGGGTGATACAGCCTCAGGTGAAACATACAAAACATATCATGTAAATTAGGTCTACGAGTGCATTTTAAGCTCACCGGGTCCGAAGGACCAAGGTGAGCTTATGCCATACCGTGGCGTCCGTCGTCCGTACGTCAACAATTTCTTTAAACGACTTCTTCTTTTTAACCACGCATTGGAATTTAACTAAATTTGACTGGAAGCATCTCTAGGTGGTTGGGATTCAAAATTTACAAATGGTTGGGCTGACCCTCAAGGGGGCTGAGGGGCAGGGCCAAAAGAGGGCAATTTGGCTTGTTGCTTTAAACGACTTCTATTCTGGAACTTAGAGATGGATATTAACCATATTTGACTGGAAGCATCCCTAGGTGGTGGGGATTCGAAATTGAACAAATAGTGGGGCTGAACCCCCAGGGGGCTGAGAGGCGGGGCCTAAAAGGGTTATTTGTCTATATTGCTTTAAGCAGCTTCTTTTCTGGAACTCAGAAATGGATATCAACCAAATTTGACTGGAAGCATCCCTAGGTATAGTGGGGATTCAAAAATGTACAAATGGTGGGTATGACCCCCCAGTGGGCTGATGGATGGGGTCAAAAGGGGGTAATTTGGCTATATTGCTATAAACAACTTCTTCTGTTGAACTATGCACTGGATATCAATCATGTTTGGTTGGAAGCATTCATTGGAGGCAGGGATTCAAAATTGTACAAATGGTGGGGCTGATCCCCCGGGACTAAGGGGTGGGGCCAAAAATAGTTTATTACTTGGAAATGATTGAGATCCCCACCCTAATACCATAAATACAATTGCTGCGCATAAAGAGAAGAATGCACATATGCTTCCAGGATGGCACTGGGGTATGGCCCCACCCTTGGAGACATAGTCCCTGGGTCATAACTTTGAAACGGTTGAGATCCCCACCCCAAAACTATATATACAAATGCTGGGCATAAAGAGACGAACGCAGTCATGATATAAGAATGGACCCTGGGGTCTGGTCAAACCCCTAAGGACCTAATTTCTGAGTCACAGCTTGGAAACAATTGAGATCCCCACCCAATAACCATATGTACAATTGCTGAGTATTCAGAGAGGAATGTACATATGCTTCCAGGATGTCTCCGGGGTCTGCCCCACCCTTGGATACTTAACCCCTGGGTCTTAATTTCGAAGCAGTTAAGATCTCCACCCCAAAACTATATATACAATTGTTGGGCATAAAGAGACGAACGCAGTGAAGTCATGATATTACAATAGACCCTGCCATGGGGTCTGGCCAAACCCCTAGGGACCTAGTTTCTGAGTCACAGCTTGGAAACAGTTGAGATCCCGACCGGATAACCATACATGAAATTGCTGGGCATGAGAAATCTGATTCAGATATGCTACATGGATTGGCCTAGGGGTCGGGCCCATTCCCTTTGATCTTATTTGGACAATATTTTGCCATGATTGCTTAGATATCCAGGTGAGCGATACAGGCCCTCTGGGCCTCTAGTTTAAGATAAAACAACAAATGGTGTAATTTGTTGGCATTATTACAACTTTATAAATTCTCTAACTAAAACATTAAAAAAAGAAAGAAAAAAAAAAGGATTGAAAAAATAATTTTGCTCGTAAGAAATGGTATTAAACATGAACGAGTATCACTAAATAGTTAAATTCGTTTCCATGGGTGTTCTGAAACTTTGTGGTGACAGGTACACACCCATTTCTCCTTCCTTTAGTGCAGACATTTTTATTTACATAAATTGATTTAATTCAATTGACGAAATACGCAGAGTGAACATCATTGTTTAATCATAAACGTTTATATTAATAATAGTAAATAAAGCCAATTACAACTTGATGACGGCGACATACTTAGACATTTTGACGGGTGCCACTGTTGTGCTTAGTTCATACATCAGATTTCTTTTTGTGTTGACTTTGAATTATAAGAATGTCCTTTTGTGTTTAAACAGTTTTTTTATGTGACCTTTCAGTTATAATATTGTCTTTTTGTGTTAATTTCGAGCAACAAGATTTGGCATTAGTGTTTATTCTGAGTTATAAAAATGTACCTTAGTGTTTATTTTGAGTTATAAAATTGTACCTTGGTGTTTATTTTGAGTTATATAATTGTACCTTGGTGTATATTTTAAGTTATATCATTGTACCTTGGGGTTTATTTTGAGTTATACAATTGTACCTTGGTGTTTATTTTGAGTTATACAATTGTTACTTGGTGTATATTTTGAGTTATACAATTGTACCTTGGTGTTGGTGTTTATTTTGAGTTATATAATTGTACCTTTGTGTTGGTGTTTATTTTGAGTTATACAATTGTACCTTAGTGTATATTTTGAGTTATATAATTGTACCTTGGTGTATATTTTGA
>NW_018407563.1:717648-721499 GCF_002113885.1 Mizuhopecten yessoensis
GTGTATATTTTGAGTTATACAATTGTACCTTGGTGTATATTTTGAGTTATAAAATTGTACCTTAGTGTATATTTTGAGTTATACAATTGTACCTTGGTGTATATTTTGATTTAAACAATTGTACCTTGGTGTATATTTTGAGTTATACAATTGTACCTTGGTGTTTATTTTGAGTTATACAATTGTACCTTGGTGTATATTTTGAGTTATACAATCGTACCTTGGTGTATATTTTGAGTTATACAATTGTACCTTGGTGTATATTTAGAGTTTAAAGATAGTTGTTTTGTGTTGACTTTGAGATACATGACCCATAAAATCATCTTAAGTGTAAAATTGCCTTCAGTTTTGACTTAGCCAGTCACAAATACAATAAAGGAAAGTGACATCATTGGCTAAGCGAAAACTTGAGTCTAAGATTGTTTCATAATCTCGGGAGCAGGATTGTCCTCTTGAGTAAAATAAATACCATAAGCATACATTTTACTTCACATTACATTGAAAGCTTACTAAATTATATACGCAATACTTATTTGTTATGTACATTTTTAATATACAAAGAGAGTACTTTATTTTAATGTTCTAACGTGGTCCGCAGATATGCCTATGACTATTTTGGCGAGAACAAGTGATATGTTCAGGTACCATTCCGAGATGATCATTTTGCATATCATTATACATCATCTGTGTAACATTATCGCTGATTCGTTCACACACACCACATGATTGTGAGGCAGATATCAATTTCATCATCACGCTTGTTCGAAGTTAACAAAACGTCATACCTCTCGTGAGTGTGCGGCTCTATAGTAAAACTCTATTATGCCCCTTTGAGTTATCACCTTTTAAACGTCAACAACGATGGCGGACGACTGCTCATCAAAATCTAAAGGGTGATTTTGTTGTTGTTGATGTTTATCGTGTTATTTGTCATGATGTTTCCCGTCAAATCAAGATATGTATGTTGGACACTAATTATATCAGAAAAGCTAAATAATTTTATAAATCTTTAATAATTTGAGAGACTGCACTTCTGTTGAAATCATTTCATGCTGTTGATGTTAAACTATTTTTCAACCTAAATTGAATTCTTTAAGATAGAAAACCCAGTTAATGAGATAGATCTCTCCAGAAAATCCCAAAAAGTAGAAGAGAGAACTAAATGCGGTCTGCTGTACTACATGAAATTCCATATATAGGAAAGGTTAGTATTTTATTATAGAAGAAAAGTAACGATCGTGAAATTGAAGCCGTCACGGTTGCAACCAAGTTAGGAAGTTTAATGGCCGTCATTGAACATCAAGAGACACATACCTGCGTATTGTATATTCTATAATACACGGCTATTGACGATCATCTATTTGTCGGAGTTTGCTTTCAGGGAAACACGCTTTCGGGAAGCATACTTAGAAGTATTCTACCCTCGGAATAAAACGTACTGTGAGGAAACTTAATTTGAATTACACTACATACACTAGAAAGTGTACGCTTGGGAAGCGTACCTTGAGATAGTCTACACAAGAGGAAGTTTACTTTAGGGAAGCGTACTTTGAGATAGTCTACATAACAGGAAGTTTTCTTTGGGTAAGCGTACCTTGAGATAGTCTACATATAAGAGGAAGTTTACTTTAGGGAAGCGCACTTTGAGATAGTCTACATAAGAGGAAGTTTACTTTGGGTAAGCGTACCTTGAGATAGTCTACATATAAGAGGAAGTTTACTTTAGGGAAGCGCACTTTGAGATAGTCTACATAAGAGGAAGTTTACTTTGGGTAAGCGTTCCATGAGATAGTCTACATAAAAGGAAGTTTACTTTGGGTAAGCGTACCTTGAGATAGTCTACAGAAGAGGAAGTTTACTTTGGGGAAGCGTTCCTTGAGATAGTCTACATAAAAGGAAGTTTACTTTGGGGAAGCGTTCTTTGAGGTACTCTACCTTCGAGAAAGTGCACTTTAAGGAAACATATTTTATTGTTGAGGTATATTTTCTGTAGTTTTTCCAAACTCTGTTCCTTCCATCTGTGTTTGTTATTCCTCAAGTTGATACCACCACACAGCGTTCCTTCCCGTCGTTAAACTTTAACATATTGAGTTCGTTATTAATTGAAACTGTCCGGACAAGGTTTTACATACGGGGGACGATGTACACAGTGGTGAGCGAGTCAGTATATTTGCTGTCGGAAGGAGATCCGAACTCTACACCAATACGTACGGGATTGATGTGTGAAGTGTATGTCCAACACAGATTAGGCTGGCAGATTACCATACTAACAATCCATATATGGGACGATAATGGTCTTCAATAAAAACAAAATAACCAAAACAATAATGGATGATTCGATACGAAATAAATTAATTCTTCATTGTCATCCATCATAATATATTCATACACATAACACCTTCACACTAAATCATAGTTTCACACTTGCAGTTTATAATAAAAGTATCTTGCAAATTACTCTACCCCTTTGTTGACTCCACAGTACACTGGAGGCCATTATATATGTATCTGTCACCATTGACTTGCTTTATCCCGTGTTTAACTTTATCCAATCCTAACATTTTTGTCAGAAATATAAAACGTTTATGGAGGTTTATGCGACAGACATATCATGTCAGACATTGTGTGACAGACACGATGTAATCGTCCAATACCACGTCCTGGCTTCAACTCTGACATTTCTGTGTCTTCCATGATTCGTTGACTTTGCCTCAGTCTTGAAAACCATTGAGTAACTTGTTTCAATAAACTTGTCACTAAATGCTTTTCTAGAACACGGTTAGAACATTTTAAGAGGATTTTGACGTGTTTGCAGTCGTTTTCTTCAAGTGATCTAAAACTGGTTTTGTCGACCTTTGAAAATTAGCTTGGAGACTTTGTGAAATTATTGATGATGTGGCACAACTATTACTATTTAAACCTGATCGTATGGATAGTCACGAAACTCCAGTAACTCGGCATTTTATGAAATTCGAATGAATAGTAGTAATAGCCAACAGCAAAAGTGAGCCGAAGGTAACATACTACCGTGTATCAGAAACAAAAGTCAGCCGAAGGTAACATACTACCGTGTATCAGAAACAAAAGTCAGCCGGAGGTAACATACTACCGTATATCAGACACAAAAGTCAGCCGAAGGTAACATACTACCGTATATCAGAAACAAAAGTCAGCCGAAGGTAACATACTACCGTGTATCAGAAGCAAAAGTCAGCCATAGGTAACATACTACCGTTTATCAGACACAAAAGTCAGCCGGAGGTAACATACTACCGTGTATCAGAAACAAAAGTCAGCCGGAGGGAACATATTACCGTGTATCAGAAGCAAAAGTCATCCGGAGGTAACATTCTTCCGTGTATCAGAAGCAAAAGTCAGCCGGAGGTAACATACTACCGTGTATCAGAAACAAAAGTCAGCCGGAGGTAACATATTACCGTGTATCAGAAGCAAAAGTCATCCGGAGGTAACATACTACCGTGTATCAGAAGCAAAAGTCAGCCGGAGGTAACATACTACGGTGTATCAAAAGTGAGCCGAAGGTAACATACTACCGTATATCAGAAACAATAGTCAGCCGAAAGTAACATACTACCGTATATCAGAAACAAAAGTCAGCCGAAGGTAACATACTACCGTATATCAGACACAAAAGTCAGCCGAAGGTAACATACTACCGTGTATCCGACACAAAAGTCAGCCGAAGGTAACACACTACCGTATATCTGAAACCAAAGTCAGCCGGAGGTAACATACTACCGTATATATCAGAAACAATAGTCAGCCGAAGGTAAGATACTACCGTATATCAGAAACCAAAGTCAGCCGGAGGTAACATACTACCGTATATC
>NW_018407563.1:725777-732851 GCF_002113885.1 Mizuhopecten yessoensis
CAGTAGTCCACGATTACTTCTTACTCTATTTCTATACTCGTTACATCCGAGCTTTTTAACTGCAAACAAAAGCCACAACAGCTGAATTAAGGCCATCCAGAGCATGTTTCTGTTCTATACAAAATGTATCAGTATAAATTATTGCAGCGGTGGCCGAGTGGTTAAGGCGTCTGGCCGTCTTGATCACTATAGCTCTCCACCTCTGGGTCGCGGGTTCGAGACCTACGAAGAGCAGTCGCCAGGTCGATCGGCGCAGGTCGATGGGTTTTCTCCGGGCAGTCCGGCTTTACTCCACACCTAAAACTGGGAACGTCCTTAAATGACCATAGGTGTTAATAGGACGTAAAGCACAAACAAACATTTTTTGTCCAGCTGGACACGTAGCAACTGAACGATCTAAATATTATCCATAATATAAAGCTAGGAAAGATTCTCCTTGAGGGTCCAAGGTAGCGAAACACTGCTGTCATAATTATGAATAAACATTTCAATTAACAATGTCAGACATTCGGTAAAACGAGAATATGTTTAATTGGATTCAATTTCAGAGTTGGCAAGTCTATCAGGTCCATCATTCAAAAACGAATTAAAGAATGCAATCCATGCGCATATCTATTTTTTTCTTGACCCAAATGTCTAAACAACACTCAACGATTTGCAGGATTTCATGTGATTGTGTCGTCAAAAAATTTAATAACTCGATCCGTATATGCTAACATTATATCATGCCCTACTTGCAAAAGAAACTGGACATGCTAGATAACTCAGGAAACCCCTCCAATACAATTTCCTATTCTTCGAAAGACGAAATACTTCATTATTTAATGTTTCCGTATACCGGTCAATTATAAGGATTCAAACCTGCTTTGTTTTGGATTCCAAATCTTCACAAGAATCCTCAACAACCACAACCACCACAACCACAACAACAACAACAACAACAGATAATAAAAGGAGAACGAATATGACGTGTCAACAAAACCATAACGCGAACTATAAATCGATAAAACATGAGCAACGGAAATATTTACATGTTTATTCTTAAAATAGAACGAAGAAAAATAAGACCAGGAGTTCCGGAAGGGTAAGCGATTTTTGCTTGATTGAGGACACCTTCCATTTAAATCTTAGTCAAATCCAAGTAATGTCACGTTCTCATTGTAAGAACAAAGATAATGACAACAAGAAAACAAGGCACACTTAAGAGCATGATTAAAATTACCATCCACTTCCATACTCGAAGTAATAGCATATTTCCCAATGAGATCATAATAGCTACCAATAAACTTCTCAAACGTCTGCATCAACCTGCGTCTTTGGAAACTCTGTTTTATTAGTTTGTATGTCAACATTTAACAACTTTCACAGAAGGCATGGTGATCGGAGCAACGTTTTATCACTGAGTCTGTTAGTTGCTTAACAAAGCCATTATCCAGACTGCTTACTGGCCATTATAAGTACCATTTAATCTAGGCTTCAATCGTAGTGTTACATTTTATACCCATGAATTATAATAAATGAAATGTGGATTATTGAAAATCAACAGACACAATAAATCTTAAAATCATGTACTCAAAAATGTTTCGTCATTCAAAATATGTCATGTTTCCACTCTGTACACTAACATACCTTATATCTAACAATAGGAACGCACTCGTTCTCCAATAACGACAGATTAACTTTCCAAGAACGAGGCGAATGATCATACATATATATTGCTGTCTTAAAGCGTGATTTGTTAGAAAAAATGATGACTAAAACTTTGATGAAATATACTGAGGTTGAAATCGTGAGAATGATTCAATTCCTGGTTGACAATATCCTTTTTGAGATTAGTGTCAAGATTTTCGATTAGATTCTTGGCAAACCATCTCTCATCCGACTCGTTTTGGTTGGCATATGAAAGAGAATGTATCGAGTTCATGAATGCAACGAAGTTTAAATAGTTTCTTAATAACAAATTATTTTTGATATTGTAGTTCAAATAAATATCACATTGCTTAAGCTTATATTTGAGTTCCTATTATTTGATTTTGTTTGTCTAAACATTATTGTCTATATATTCGGTATGTATATTATATACAGGCTTTATACAGGTAAATCAACTCGCTCAATGGAATTCGTGTTGTAGATATTCATATTTCAACCCCGCGAAAAATGACATTTCTTAGCACCCAATAACATCAATGTTGTAGAATACTTGACCAGACACGGAAATGCTAATATGACTTCTGTTACATTTGTTCTGGTTATGACCTATTCATGATTATTTTTTCTATATCATAAAGTGACTCGACGCTGTGGTGTGTTTTTGCGTCCACTTTTCACTGGATACCTGTTAAATATGTCTCTGTCAACCCCTGGGTTGACTTCTCTGTCATCTTCTAGTGTATAACTTCTCTGTCATCCCAACTGTGGTATATTTTGTCCTTTTATGTTGACTATGTGGTCTATTTTGTCCTTGTGTGCTAACGCTGCGGTATATTTTGTCCTTGAATGTTAACGCTGCGGTATATTTTGTCCTTGAATGTTGACGCTGTGGTATATTTTGTCCTTGTGTGCGAACGGTCTGATCTAATTTGTCCTTTTGTGTTGACGCTGCGGTATATTTGGTCCTTGTGTGCTACCACTGTTGTGTATTTTGTCCTTGTGTGCTAACGGTTTGATCGAATTTGTCCTTTTGTGCGGACGCTGTGATATAATTTGTCCTTTTGTGCTAACGCTGCGGTATATTTTGTCCTTGTGTGCGAACGGTTTGATCGAATTTGTCCTTGTGTGCTGACGCTGTGGTATATTTTGTCCTTGTGTGCTAACGCTGCGGTATATTTGGTCCTTGTGTGCTGTCGCTGCGGTATATTTGGTCCTTGTGTGCGAACGGTTTGATCGAATTTGTCCTTTTGTGCTGACACTGTGGTCTATTTGGTCCTTGTGTGCTGACGCTGTGGTATATGTTGTCCTTGTGTGCGAACGGTTTGATCGAATTTGTCCTTTTGTGCTGACGCTGCGGTATATTTTCTCCTTGTGTGCTGACGCTGTGGTATATGTTGTCCTTGTGTGCTAACGGTTTGAGCTAATTTGTCCATTTGTGTCGACGCTGTGGTATATGCTGTCCTTGTGTGCGAACGGTCTGATCTAATTTGTCCTTTTGTGTTGACGCTGCGGTATATTCGGTCCTTGTGTGCTACCACTGTGGTATATGCTGTCCTTGTGTGCTAACGGTTTGATCTGATTTGTCCTTTTGTGTTGACGCTGTTGTGTATTTTGTCCTTGTGTGCTAACGGTTTGATCTGGTTTGTCCTTTTGTGCGGACGCTGTGGTATATTTTGTCCTTGTGTGCTAACGGTTTGATATAATTTGTCCTTTTGTGTTGACGCTGTGGTTTAATTTTGTCCTTGTGTGCTAACGATGCGGTATATTTTGTCCTTGAATATTGACGCTGTGATATACTTAATTCTTGTGTGCTAAATTGGCGCTGTGACACATTTTTTTAAAATTTAAGATACGCTTCTTGATACTAAATATTGAAACTTATCAAACATAAAAGTATCAGGATGCTTGAAAATGTCCATGTGTAAGTCTTGTGACTGGAGTAAAACCACGTTTATAGACGTTCACCCACACACGGCCATGTTAGAAGTGCCGTGCCGTCTGCCGTCTGACACATTAGTCGTATTGAATTGGTTTCATTTGTCTCGTTCTGGGTCACTGGAGACTCCTTGTCAGGGTTTCAACTTTACAACTAAAGAAAGCATCGGACATCTAGTGGTCATAAAACTAATTTACATAAAGAAATTGGTCAGGTAAATGATACAGGTATTCCTGTGATCCGTCCGGGTCGCTCTGTTTTCTTCACCATCTCTGTCTAACTTAATTTGATACATTCTGTTTTATTCATTTCTTCTATTTCTAGTGACTATTTTACATAATAAGGTGGTAGGTCCTGCTAATGGACTATCAATTCCCGAGGATTTACTACTGGACTATCTGTTCCCGAGGGTTTTCTGCTGATGGACTATCAGTTCCCGAGGGTTTTTTGCAGCCTTGAAGCTGGACTTTAATTTGACAAGGTTTTCTGCAGCCTTGAAGCTGGACTTTATTCTGACAGGGTATTCTGCAGCCTTGAAGCTGGACTTTATTCTGACAGGGTATTATGCAGCCTTGAAGCTGGTCTTTATTCTGACAGGGTTTTCTGCAGCCTTGAAGCTGGTCTTTATTCTGACAGTGTTTTATGCATTATTGAAGCTGGACTTTATTCTGACAGGGTATTCTGCAGCCTTGAAGCTGGCGTTTATTCTGGCAGGGTTTTCTGCAGCCCTGAAGCTGGACTTTATTCTGACAGGGTTTCCTGCAGCCTTGAAGCTGGCGTTTATTCTGACAGGGTTTTCTGCAACATTGAAGCTGGACATTATTTTGACAGGGTTTTAGACAGCCTTGAAGCTGGTCTTTATTCTGACAGGGTTTTCTGCATCCTTGAAGCTGGTTTTTATTCTGACAGGGTATTCTGCAGCCTTGAAGCTGGCGTTTATTCTGACAGGGTTTTCTGCAGCCCTGAAGCTGGCGTTTATTATGACAGGGTTTTCTGCAGCCTTGAAACTGGACTTTATTCTGACAGGGTTTTCTACAGCCTTGAAGCTGAATGGTTTGCTGCGGCCTTGAAGCTGGAGTTTATTCTGACAGGGTTTCCATGAAATACTTGTTTGGCACCTTTCTCTCCTCGATTTGTAATACAATCGTTTCGACTCACTTCAGACACGGATTGATAATTTTTTTGACATTTATTTCTGTCGAGTCCAAAATGGACAAAATGGCCATATGGTACAGTAAATTGGTTACTTCGTTTGGTTTTTCTGCATCCACCAACAAAATGTTTTTAGATAGGAAATTACTTCGGTTTTGTTTTGCATCTACACACAAATGTTCACATAGTTACATCATTGATACGTATTTCTAGTGACAAATATACATACTGATATCAAAACTTACATAAACCATTAACACGTATAGAAATAGTTTCAAGTACTATAACAGCAAGCGTCAGAATAAAAGAAAATATGCATATATATTTAGAATAAAAGAAGAAAAAAAGTGTGAGTGACGTTTTGTAAGGACGTATCTGTAGCAGAGATTGATACCAGGAGTCCTCAACGCTACCAGTCCATTGCTGTATAATTGTATAATGATATGAGTAAATTAATAAAAAAAAAGGATCAAAAATAAGATTATAAAAACAACTTTTCCTCTTTGCACTAGATATAGATGGAGGTTTTTACCACACTTGATTTAATGGGGAAATGTGGTTACAAAAAGGGGAGTTCCTTTTTACTCTTCAAAAGATAGGACGTAATTTTAAGGATAATATGGTATATATTTTTGTACAATGGATACTTTGCTAGAATGAATTCTGCTATGGGTGATTAGCACCATATGTCCATAGACCAGTACATATAGAACAGATCACAAGGAAACGAAATAATTTAGGCAAGACAACTCAAGAAATCATATTAAAGGCGAGATTGCAAAAATATGAGAGACATCTTTAAATGAAAAAGAGATAGATCTATATTTGGAATTTGTGTATACTGAGAAGAGTTTTTTTCTATTGATTGTTATAAACTCCGGGGTGGTAGATGGAAGGTTAATTCCAATGAGACAGAATTGTTTTATCTTATGTATCTATGTTGACAATGATTCCCGTTGGAATATGTTCCAATATAATCTAATTATTACCAAGTAGACACAACAAAACACGTGAAATTTTCAACTAACGTTGTGTTGATGTCATCAAATAATTAATAATGAAAGTCCTGTAATTAAAAAAACGGAACATGATTTACACAATCTTCCGTAATAATATGTGAGAAATTCCTAAATACATGTAATTCCAGACTACATTTTTATTATACACAGTTAGTTATAATTACAAAAATACCGCAGGGGACGTAAACGGGATTAAAAAGCCAGGTTGTATACCAAAACGGCAAGGATGAGAGCTCTTCAGTGTGTCCCTTGGTACCATACGATTAATGCCACAGTCACATAAATGCTTGCAATTAGCAGTATAAATATATAATTGTATCTTAAGAAATGAAAGCAAACAATTATACCGCAGTTCAACGACTACTTTAATTATACTTTAATTTTTCAGGCGGAAATTTGAAAAGGAGTTAAAATATCGTAAGAAGCACTAAAATATAGCAATTAGTTTGGCGCGGATGGGAGGGCCCTTGTTCGACGAAGGATGTTTGCTAGTTTGCAGGAACGGAGAAATTATTGCTGCAGATGTTGAAAACTCATGGTAGAACAGCGACCAGTAAAAACGGCAATCAGCACCCGCCCCCTGATTGAAAGCTTCGACAGTCACCATATTGTTGTTTCATTTTCGTCGCATAACCGGTGGTAATCGTTCCCTAGACCCTCAGCATATGTGATTACGTGTTAAAACCGAATCAATACATACATGCTCACCACTCCGGATCTGCGCGTCCCGCGTCCCCTCCTGACTCTAGTGTATGCCGATCCCGCGAACGAACGGTGTTATTTTATGGACGTGATTCAAGGATCGCTCCGCCAGCCATGTCGAGGCGGTGGTCGGCTTAACCTGCTTGGTGATAAAGTCGGGATGTCTGTCCGAACTGCCACGCCGAGTTGGTCCCTTCAGTAATTAAAGCTCGTTTGCTGTTTTATTCTCTGAACCTGTCGCGGCGTTTAGCTCGTTTTTATGTAGGTATGGAACCCTTTCTTTGAGTTTGTCGGTCTTTGTACCGATACATCATCAACATTGGGGATATGGCGGAAGCCTGTATGTCCAGAACTGCTAAACACTGTAAAGGAAAACATTAAAGGACATTTTACTTTCTGAAATGTTAAAGGAATAAAAAGTCTATTACTTCAAGCCTTTTAGTGAAAGTCTTTTCGGGGGTCATGTGACCTGTTCAATGGGGCTAAATAATGCCGAATATAACATTTTAGTAGTATTTGATATCGATATACTGATTTTGATATCTATATACTGATTTTGATATCTATATACTGATTTTGATATCTATATACTGATTTTGATATCTATATACTGAT
>NW_018407563.1:732871-751684 GCF_002113885.1 Mizuhopecten yessoensis
TTGATATCTATATACTGCTATTGATATCTGTAAACTGATTTTGATATCTAAATACTGATATTGATATCTATATACTGATTTTGATATCTATATACTGATTTTGAGATCTATATACCGATTTTGATATCTATATACTGATTTTGATATCTATATACTGATATTGATATCTATATACTGCTATTGATATCTGTAAACTGATTTTGATATCTAAATACTGATTTTGATATCTATATACTGATTTTGATATCTATATACTGATTTTGAGATCTATATACCGATTTTGATATCTAAATACTGATTTTGATATCTTTATACTGATTTTGATATCTTTATACTGATTTTGATATATATATACTGATTTTGATATTTATATACTGATTTTGATATCTATATACTGATTTTGATATCTATATACTGATTTTTTTCTCATTTCAGAGCTTCTGGGGTGTAATTGTTTTTGCACCATACATGTATACATAAATTTCCTCATATACATAAATTAGTAAGTGTATGTCAGTTCAAGAAGATAAATTTGAGAGATCGAAGTACCTATTCTAGATAATTAAGAAACACTTATGTCCCATGTGTAGTTTCTCTAATTCAATAAATAACATTTTGTTTGGCTAATTAATGTTTATGTACACTTCAATTAATTGTTTTCTCCAAGTAATTAGTTGATTAAGTGACGTAGTGGATACTATTCTTTGTATCCGTTTACTAGCCTTGCGTACATGACGTACAGACAAGGAACGGTAATATACGTTCAATAGCCGAAGGTAGACACAACTGGTCGCCCATTCTAAGGTTTAACTCGGGCTTTCATGTTGTTCAATTACCTACTTAATCGTGAATATATACATTTCAGTTATCTAAGGAAAAGTTTATTAATGCTTCCTGTAAGAATAGCAAACCACAAACTAATCATGTGTGCTATTTTTTATAAAACACGAGGTAGACAAAAAAACACATGTGTGTTATCTTATGCATAAAACACGAAGTAGACCACAAAAAAACCTGTGTGCTATTTTTACTATAAAACACGACGTAAACCAAAAAAAACCCGTATGTTATCTTAAGCATAAAACACGAGGTAGATCGAAAAACATGTGTGTTATCTTTGGCATAAAACACGAGGTACACCGAAAAACAGGTGTGTTATCTTTGGCATAAAACACGAGGTAGATCGAAAACAGGTGTGTTATCTTTGGCATAAACACGAGGTAGACCGAAAAAAAGGTGTGTTATCTTTGGCATAACCTTTTGAACAGACCGAAAAGCCGATGTGAATCTGTACTTCAGCGGGAACCCTACGTAAAAATGAGTAACGGTGTATGCAAGCTATTTCAGGTAGATTGTTTTCGGCTGATTAAACTGTTCCTAATTATGTTTTTTAGACATAAGAAGCACACATGCCATTTTTATTTTTGCTTATTAATACTTTTGGTTTGGAGAAACCTCAAGTCTGGTAAGAAATACACCAATCGGTTATGACACCAGCTTGTTGCTTATAAACGTTAGAAAGGGAGAACGTTATCGTTGTTGTTTGTTTACATGTTTTGCGTGTTTGAATGTTTTTATGCTTTTTTTTAGAGTACAGTTACCCCTGCAGGTCGGGGATCGAGAAAAGAATACACCTGCTGTTACATGTACCCATTGCATGTATCGTAAGAGGCGACTAATGTAAGACCCCCACCCCCACCCCCCCCCTGCAGAATCCGGGATTTGTTTTCGTGCCCTCTATTTGGGGACAAAAAATGACCAAACTAAATCTGCTGCGCCCATTGCAATATTTGGGATGTTTATATTTCTCTCTTCCTCTAACTACCTTTTATTACTTGAAGCCTTGCTTGGCAACACCTCACTTTTGGCCTTAATGTTGAACGTTCGTCCATGCATCCTTACATACAGATGGCTGCCGACTTCACTTCGGCAATACTTATATAAACATCAGTGAGTTTATGACGTATTTTATCAGCAATACCAACACTTACTGTCAGATGCTAGAACCGTCGGCGATATCAACCTTTAATGCAAGATCCGATCTGGTCCCATCAGCGATATCAAATCTGGTCCCATCAGCGATATCAAATCTTGCTGTGAATTTCAATGCAATATCATCATTGATGTATAAGACCTAATTATATGACACAATACCATCAGTGATATAAGCCCTTCCTATAAGGGGCCACGGTGGCCAAGTGGTTAAGGCTTCTGACATTCTGCTACCACCAGCCCTCCACCTCTGGGTCGCGGGTTCGAGGTCTACGTGGGGCAGTCGCCAGAAACTGACCGTAGGTCGGTGTTTTTTCTCCGGGAACTCCGGCTTTTCTCCACCCTCAAAACCTGGCACGTCCTTAATTGACCATAGCTGTTAATAGGGCGTAAACACAAACAAACCAAACCAAACGTCCAGTTGAGGAAGGCAATGGGCTCTGTCCCCAGGCCGGAACATACCAAAGCCCTTAAAACTGGCAGTTGTTCAGCAGGTAGGGTGTCAGTATAATATGACCGGGCGGACTGCATTGCTGGTTGCTTTCGGCATGCTATTTAAGTGAGATTCTAAAACATTCTAAAATCAGATCAGAGCTACCACAAGGAGGTAAGTACACTACATGTAACATGCCCAGTTTCCGGCACACATACACACATGCACGCTTAAACAAAACACATGGATGCACGTCCTTAAAAGGCCTTAATTTGTTAATAGGACGTTAAACAAAATACAACCAAACCAAACTAGAGTATGTGATCAACTTAAACACAATGACTGACGTTGAAATGCAGCAACTAGTTTACGTAGAAAATGTACTGTACGAAGACCAAACTCGCTGTGTTGACCCCTATAGCCTCCACAGCCGATATGTTTTACCCTCGTCATGCAAGTCCCCGATACTACGCAAACTTCCGAACAACTTTCGTATTCTAGGTATAAGGTTATCATGTTCATACATACAGTTTTATGCAATATTTTAAAATGTAACAAAATCTTATTAGATGATGAATTAATTACTGTTTATTGAAAACATATCTTAGTGTCTTCCGATGTTACATAATACTTTTTTCATGTGATTCAAATATAAGGTTGTTTAGGTAAGAGGCGACTAAATTTGGGACCTTATCGCTTCTCTCCTTTCTAAATAACTTTCTTCTTCCTAATGTCTCCCTTGACAATGCCTCACTTTTGGCCATTTGATGAGCGTTCGCCCATGTGAGGAAGGCTTTGGGTTTTGTCCCCTGGCCGAGACATACCAAAGTCTTTAAAATGGTAGTTTCTACTCCTGCTTAACGCTCAGCAATTTAGGAGTGGGACGACTGGTTCACCCGTTGTCAGTATAATGGGACCGGGTGGGGCGACCTGCTGGGTGTCTTCGGCAGTATGTTTCAGTGAGGTAGCACTATAAAGTCGGCATCAGTTCCGCGCTATCACAAGGAGACAAACACGAACATATCGCAGCCTCCCAAAATGCACACACAAACACTACACGCATGCATCTTGCACACAGGGAAGGCAGTCCTTAAATGACCTTAGCTGTTAATAGGACGTTAAACAAAATCAAACAAACAAAAACAAACAAAATCAAACAAACAAAATCAAACAAACAAAAACAAACAAAAGGGTTGTTTAGGGTCTGACACCCTATCAACAGGTAAGGTCATTTAAAGACGCGCCTCCATGTGTGTTATATCTATTAGTACATGTGTGCATGCGTGTTTGAAACAGGGTATGTTGGTTCACTTGCCTCCTTGTGATAGCGCGGATCTGACGCCGAATTTTATAGTGCTATCTCACTGAAATACCATGCCGAAGGCACTTAGCATAGCATTCCGCCAGGTTACATTATACTGACACCGGGTGAACCAGTCATTGCCATTTCCCAATTGCTGAACGTTAAGCAGGAAATAATAGCTACCATTTTTAAAGAGAATGGTTTGTCCCGGCATGGGATAGTTTTATAGAGGATACCAAACTAGTTCTCATAGAAGATGATTTTTAGATGACGAGCTTCAGTGAGGTTTACAAAATTCACATGAGAACGAGGTTGAGATTAATTTTAATGCATTTTTTTCATACAAGTTATCGTAATATATACATTGTAAAAGCAATAATGTATATCTTCACGTAGGCAATGAACAATTATACTAGACTTGAAAATCAAAACATAAGCACCACAAGTTTTACCTTCTCTGTTATTGTGTGACGTCACCGTATTGTTTTTGTCACTTGCGGTCGACATTACAAAAAGACTTCGCCTTCAAAACGAGTGGAGGGATTTGAACCATTTTTGTTCAGGAGAATCAGTGGGTCAATGCGATTCAGTGTTGTATTAATGAATGACGCAGCCATGCAAGGGATATATGTACAGTGCTCTATAGGGGAAGAGGCGAACAATATATTTGTAATATCACTGGGACAAGGTGGCTGATTAGAGTGCAATTGAAGACGCGGGTACTCTAGGAGCAGAGACAGTTCTCTTAGTAGTGAACACACGTGGGTACTCTAGGAGCAGAGACAGTTCTCTTTAGGGAGTGAACAGACGTGGGTACTCTAGGAGCAGAGACAGTACCATTTACGGAGTGAACAGACGTGGGTACTCTAGAAGCAGAGAGATTTCTCTTTAGGGAGTGAACAGACGTGGGTACTCTAGGAGCAGAGACAGTATCTTATTTGCTGAGACTTTTTTTGTCTGATTCTCAATTCCACCAGATCAGTTTTAACTTATTGTTTAAGAAGAATTCATATTATTTCCTTTATCGAGAGTTGATGTTTGACTGATTTAAGTCATAAAGAAAACTGAAATTGTCACCGTGGTGACAATTTCAATGTATAGTTAATGTAGCGGAAAGATTTCAGCCTCTTATCTACAGATAACAAAAAATATGTGATACAAGCCCTGTTGGCCTCCTGTTTGGAGTTTCTTTGACCAAACAATGATAATCACTCTTCGCAGATATTTACTGACAGTGAGAAATGCACACCTATGTATTACCAAAGGTGCCGAGAGGATGCTGAGAGTGGCAGGGCTAAGTATTACTGACAGAGCCGAAAGGATGCTGAGAGTGGCAGGGCTATGTATTACTGACAGAGCCGAGATGATGCTGAGAGAGGCAGGTCTATGTTTTACTAACAGAGCCGAGAAATGCTGAGAGAGGCAGGACTATATATTACTGACAGAGCCCAACAGGATGCTGAGAGAGACAGGATTATGTATTACTGACAGAGCCGAAAGGATGCTGAGAGTGGCAGGGCTATGTATTCCTGACAGAGCCGAGATGATGCTGAGAGAGGCAGGTCTATGTTTTACTGATAGAGCCGAGAAAATGCTGAGAGAGGCAGGGGTTGTATTACTGACAGAGCCGAGATGATGCTGAGAGAGGCAGGTCTATGTATTTCTGACAGTTCCGAGAGGATGCTGAGAGAGGCAGGTCTATGTATTTCTGACAGTTCCGAGAGGATGCTGAGAGAGACAGGACTATGTTTTTCTGACAGAGCCGAGAAAATGCTGAGAGAGGCAGGGGTTGTATTACTGACAGAGCCGGGAGGATGCTGAGAGAGGTAGGACTATGTAATACTAACAGTTCCGAAAGGATGCTGAGAGAGACAGGACTATGTTTTTCTGACAGAGCCGAGAAAATGCTGAGAGAGGCAGGGCTTTGTATTACTGACAGAGCCGAGAGGATGCTGAGAAAGGCAGGACTATGTATTACTGACAGTGCCGAGAGGAAGATGAGAGAGACAGACCTGTAAATTACTGACAGAGCCGAGAGGATTCTGAGAAATGCACACCTATGTATTACTAAAGGTGCCGAGAGGATGCTGAGAGTGGCAGGGCTAAGTATTACTGACAGAGCCGAGAGGATGCTGAGAGAGACAGGACTTTGTAATGTATTACTGACAGAGCCGAGAGGATGCCGAGAGAGACAGGACTATATATTACTGACAGGGCCGACAGGATGCTGAGAGAGACAGGATTATGTATTACTGACAGAACACCTATGTATTACTAAAGGTGCCGAGAGTATGCTGAGAGTGGCAGGGCTAAGTATTACTGACAGAGCCGAGAGGATGCTGAGAGAGACAGGACTATATATTACTGACAGTGCCAAGAGGATGCTGAGAGAGACAGGACTATATATTACTGACAGAGCCGACAGGATGCTGAGAGAGACAGGACTATGTATTACTGACAGAGCCGAGAGGATGCTGAGAGAGGCAGGACTATGTATTACTGACAGAGCCGACAGGATGCTGAGAGAGACAGGACTATGTATTACT
This sequence comes from Mizuhopecten yessoensis, assembly GCF_002113885.1. NCBI lineage: Eukaryota > Metazoa > Mollusca > Bivalvia > Pectinida > Pectinidae > Mizuhopecten > Mizuhopecten yessoensis. The sequence goes on from NW_018407563.1 coordinate 739,146, forward strand.
GACAGAGCCGAGAGGATGCTGAGAGAGGCAGGACTATGTATTACTGACAGAGCCGACAGGATGCTGAGAGAGACAGGACTATGTATTACTGACAGAGCCGAGAGGATGCTGAGAGAGGCAGGACTATGTATTACTGACAGAGCCGACAGGATGCTGAGAGAGACAGGACTATGTATTACTGACAGAGCCGAGAGGATGCTGAGAGAGGCAGGACTATGTATTACTGACAGTGCCGAGAGGATGCTGAGAGAGACAGGACTATGTATTACTGACAGTGCCGAGAGGATGCTGAGAGAGACAGGACTATGTATTACCGACAGTGCCGAGAGGATGCTGCGAGAGGCAGCACTATGTATAACTGACAGTGCCGAGAGGAAAATGAGAGAGACAGACCTGTAAATTACAGACAGAGCCGAGATGATTCTGAGAAATGCACACCTATGTATTACTTAAGGTGCCGAGAGGATGCTGAGAGTGGCAGGGCTAAATATTACTGACAGAGCCGAAAGTATGCTGAGAGTGGCAGGGCTATGTATTACTGACAGAGCCGAGAGGATGCTGAGAGAGGCAGGACTATGTATTACTGACAGAGCCGACAGGATGCTGAGAGAGACAGGACTATGTATTTCTGACAGAGCCGAGAGGATGCTGAGAGAGGCAGGACTATGTATTACTGACAGTGCCGAGAGGATGCTGAGAGAGGCAGGGCCATATATTACTGACAGTGCCGAGAGGATGCTGAGAGAGACAGGATTTTTTATTACTGACAGAGCCGACAGGATTCTGTGAGAGACAGGACAATGTATTACTGACAGTGCCGAAAGGATGCTGAGAGTGGCAGGGCTATGTATTACTGACAGAGTCGACAGGATGCTGAGAGTGCAGGGCTATGTATTCCTTTCAGAGCCGAGATGATTCTATGCTGAGAGAGGCAGGGATATATATTACTGACAGGGCCGAGAGGATGCTGAAAGAGGCAGGGCTATGTATTTTTGACAGAGGCGAGAGGATGCTGAGCGAGGCAGGTCTATGTATTACTGACGGTGCCGAGAGGATGCTCAGAGAGACAGGATTATGTATTACTGACAGCGCCGACAGGATTCTGAGAGAGGCAGGACTATTGAGAGAGACAGGATTTTTTATTCCTGACAGAGCCGAAAGGATACCGAGAGTGGCAGGGCTATGTATTACTGATGTATTTCTGACAGAGTCTAGACGATGCTGAGATTGGCAGGACTATGTATTTACTGACAGTGCCGCGAGGATGCTGAGAGTGCAGGGCTATGTATTTCTTACAGTGCCGAGAGGATACTGAGAGAGACAGGACTGTGTATTACTGACAGAGTCGAGAGGATGCTGAGCGAGACAGGACTATGTAATACTGACAGTGCCGACAGGATGCTGAGAGACAGGACTATGGTTTTCTGACAGAGCCGAGAGGAGGATGGTGAGAGTGGCAGGGGCAAGGATTACTGACAGAGGCGGGAGGATGCTGAGGGAGGCAGGTCTATGTATTACTGACGGTGCCGAGAGGATGCTGAAAGAGACAGGACTATGTAATACTGACAGTGCCGACAGGATGCTGAAAGAGGCAGGGCTATGGATTACTGACAGTGCCAAGAGGATGCTGAGAGGGGCAGGGCTATGTATTCCTTTCAGAGCCGAGAGGATGCTGGGGGAGACAGGATTTTTTATTCCTGACAGAGCCGAAAGTATGCTGAGAGTGGCAGGGCTAAGAATTACTGACAGAGCCGAAAGGATACCGAGAGAGGCAGGGCTTTGTATTCCTGACAGAGCCGAAAGGATACCGAGAGAGGCAGGGCTATGTTTTAATGACAGAGCCGGGAGGAAGCTGAGAGAGGCAGGAATATGTATTACTGACAGAGTCGACAGGATGCTGAGATAGACAGGACTATGTATTGCTGACAGAGCCGAAAGGATACCGAGAGAGGCAGGGCTTTGTATTACAGACAGAGCCGAGATGATTCTATGCTGAGAGAGGCAGCTCTATCCATAACTGACAGAGCCGACCGGATGCGGAGAGAGACAGGATTTTTTATTACTGAAAGAGCCGACAGGATTCTGAGAGAGACAGGATTTTTTATTACTGACAGCGCCGAAAGGATGCTGAGAGGGACAGGACTATGTATTATTGACAGAGCCGAGAGGAGGATGGTGAGAGTGGCAGGGGCATGTATTTTTGACAGAGGCGAGAGGATGCTGAGCGAGACAGGACTATGTTTTTCTGACTGAGCCGCGAAAATGCTGAGAGAGGCACGTCTATGTTTTACTGATAGAGCCGAGAAATGCTGAGAGAGGCCGGGCTTTGTATTACTGACCGAGCCGAGAGGATGCAGATAGAGGCAGGTCTATGTATTACTGACGGTGCCGAGAGGATGCTCAGAGAGACAGGATTATGTGTTACTGACAGAGCCGACCGGATGCTGAGAGAGGGAGAAGGATGTATTTCTAACAGTTCCGAAAGCATGCTGAGAGAGACAGGGCTTTGTATTACTGACCGAGCCGAGAGGATGCAGATAGAGGCAGGTCTATGTATTTTTGACAGAGGCGAGAGGATGCTGAGCGAGGCAGGTCTATGTTTTACTGATAGAGCCGAGAAATGCTGAGAGAGGCACGTCTATGTTTTACTGACAGAGCCGGGAGGAAGCTGAGAGAGGCAGGTCTATTTATTTCTGACAGTGCTGAGAGGATGCTGAGAAAGGCAGGACTATGTATCACTGACAGAGCCGAGTGGATGCTGAGAGAGGCAGGACAATGTATTACTGACAGAGTCGAGAGGATGCTGAGCGAGACAGGACTATGTAATACTGACAGTGCCGAGAGACAAATGACAGAGACAGACCTGTAAATTACAGACAGAGCCGAGAGGGTGCTGAGAGAGGCAGGTTTATGTATTACTGACAAAGCGGAGAGGATGCTGGGAGAGGCAGGGCTAAGTATTACTGACAGAGCCTAGAGGATGCTGAGAGAGGCAGCTCTATGTATAACTGACAGAGCCGACCGGATGCGGAGAGAGACAGGATTTTTTATTCCTGACAGAGCCGAGAAATGCTGAGAGAGGCACGACTATGTATTACTGGCAGAGCCGAGAGGATGCTAAGAAAGGTAGGACTATGTATTACTAACAGTTCCGAAAGGATGCTGAGAGAGTCAGGGCTAGGTATCACGGACAGAGCCGAGAGGAGGATGGTGAGAGTGGCAGGGGTGAATATTACTGACAGAGCGGGGAGGGTGCTGAGAGAGGCAGCTCTATCCATAACTGACAGAGCCGACCGGATGCGGAGAGAGACAGGATTATGTGTTACTGACAGTTCCGAGAGGATACTGAGAGAGACAGGACAATGTATTCCTGACAGTGTCGAAAGGATGCTGAGAGGGGCAGGGCTATGTATTTCTGACAGTTCCGAGAGGATACTGAGAGAGACAGGAATATGTATTTCTGACAGAGCGGAAAATGAGAGAGACAGACCTGTAAATTACAGACAGAGCCGAGATGATTCTATGCTGAGAGAGGCAGCAATATGTATTACCGACAGTACCGAGAGGACGCTGAGAGAGACAGGGCTTTGTATTACAGACAGAGCCGAGAGGATGCCCGAGAGGATGCTGAAAGAGGCAGGACTATGGATTACTGACAGTGCCGCGAGGATGCTGAGAGAGTCAGGGCTAGGTATCACGGACAGAGCCGAGAGGATTCTGTGAGAGACATGACAATGTATTACTGACAGCGCCGACAGGATTCTGTGAGAGACAGGGCTGAGAGAGACAGGGCTTTGTATTACTGACCGAGCCGAGAGGATGCCGAGAGTTGGCAGGCCGGTGTATTCCTGACAGAGCCGACAGGAATCTGTGAGAGACAGGACAATGTATTCCTGACAGAGCCGAAAGGATACCGAGAGAGGCAGGGCTATTTTTTACTGACAGGGCCGAGAGGATGCTGGGGGAGACAGGATTTTTTATTACTGAAAGAGCCGACAGGATTCTGAGAGAGACAGGACTCTGACAGTGCCGAGAGGATGCTGAGAGAGGCAGGACTATGTATTCCTTTCAGAGCCGAGAGGATGCTGAGAGTTGGCAGGCCGATGTATTCCTGACAGAGCCGAAAGGATGCTGAGAGAGGCAGGCCTATCTACCATGACTCACGATCCCCTATTCTGATCCTAGACTAGTGACAAAGTACAGGTTGTCCTGTCGTCAAACATTACGTACGGTGTATAAATCTCACGAGATTTGAATTGTCAGAAAGGAGACGGTCCAACATTTTCATGCTGTGTCTCTGTTGGGTTGTTTTATAGGTTCTGTGGTGTGCTACAACGCGATCAGTATGTGTGGTGTCACACGGTAGCACCGACCTGGCAATATAACTGCTACCAAGTTTAGTGTCCAGCACACGTTCTAACGAGAACAGTCTTTTTGTGGCCGTCAAATGGGCCGTAACTGCCCATTCTCAGTAAATCACAACCTGTACTTTCGGTTACCCCTATACTTTACTAACGTAACACAGTCGTACACTATCTGTTTAATTTTTTATACATTCCCGAAAAGATAAATCAATATATCCCTTGAACTTCCCCTTTTTGGAAACTTATAGGTTTTTTTAGGTAAATTGCTACACCTACCCTTCAAACTGACATCACGTGATATATATTAACATTTGACCTTCTGAGAATGTCGCGACGATAAAAATGTATGTAAAAGTACATCCGGGTTGGATAACGAAATCAAAATAAAAGTGTTGTTAGTTGTTTGAGTTGTATTGACTTATCACTATTTCAAAGATACCTTGCGTGTTGTGATATTGAGATTGTCCTGGTACAAAGATACATTGTGTGTCGTGATATTGAAATTGTCCTGGTACAAAGATACTTTGCGTGTTGTGATATTGAGATTGTCCTGGTACAAAAATACCTTGTGTGTTGTGATATTGAGATTGTCCTGGTACAAAGATACTTTACGTGTTGTGATATTGAGATTGTCCTGGTACAAAGATACCTTGTGTGTTGTGATATTGAGATTGTCCTGGTACAAAGATACCTTGCGTGTTGTGATATTGAGATTGTCCTGGTACAAAGATCTGGTTTGGTGGCCACAATATTTACGGCGTTCGTTAATTTCTCTTGAAACGGTGAGAATCCCTGTTGATGTTTGGGTCAGCAAATTAATGAGGTTGACATCCCACGCATGCTCCGACCGAGGATGAATTAATAAAACTAACATTGTGCTTTTACTATGTAGGAATATCAGATAAATGAACGATTGAATCAGAAACGATAGACTTTATATAGTCTAGTAATATCTGTAATATATTTTCATTTATTGAAACCGATTTTGTTACAACTCATGATAAACGTAGGTTCACGCAGCGTCTCTCAACATGAACTTTATTGACAAATATCCATTACGTCTTCTTCTGCCTTACTGTGTGGCTGTCAGACGTAGGTGTCAGATTCAATCACGTGACTTTCAGCTTTGATTTGTGACCTATATGACTAAAGATCTGGTTTGGTGGCCGCAATAGAAACGGTAAAGATCCCTGTTGATGTTTGGGTCAGCAAATTAATGAGATTGACATCCCACGCATGCTCCGACCGAGGATGAATCTCTGTAATGTTACGGGACTTTCTTCCGGAGAATGTCTCCAGACTCGCTTTTATAAAAGACAGGACATTCGGCACATTTGATGTAGCTTAAAGCTCCCTAAGTGTCCATTGCGTTGGTCTTGTTTTTGGTAGCTACCAGTATACTGTGGACGGTGTTGGTGGGTTTGGTTTATATTGTCACTCGTAACGTCCTGATTTTCCTGTTAGTGGCCTATTACACCTCGTCCACGAGGGCTCTTAATTTGGAGCAAGATCTCGACTCGCATAACCAATTTTTGCGTGGTAATTTAAAAAAAAAAGCAGTTTTCATTGCGCCCACAGGGATTAAGCAGGGGATTCGGAAGGCTTTACAATGTGGATGGCTTTAAAGAGTGTATGGCTTTAAAAGATGAATAAAAAAGCTAAAACCCAAACCGGCAGGGGCGTAGCTAGCTTTTGTTAAGAGTTGATTCATATGGGAGCAGGTCCAGGGTAGGGTCTTGATAGGGGAAAAAGGGGGTCAATAAGCGGTTTTTGATTTTGTTTGTTTTTGTGTTTAAAAAAATATATTGTGGGATTCACCACCTGCGTATCAGCTTATAGGCAGCTACGCGCCTGAAACGGGCTATATTAACACAGCAGATTAAACAGGAAGCATAGAAAAATACTCATGAAAAATACAGGTCCTTTCAGTTACTGTATACTTGTTAGAAAAGAGGATAGATAAGAGAATTAACTTATATAAGGAAAAAATTCAAACAGAACAGGGCCCACTTAAACGTATATCATCATCTAGTACACAAGGATAGAGTGATACGAAGTCATTGCGATAGACACTACGGACTTGTCACCAACGCGGGCGACAGAAAGAAAGAGAAGGAGAAAAAGAGCTGAGCGTGATTTTCAGAGAGTGATAAACAACACTAGGGAAAAACGAACGAAGAAGTAACAACAGAAAAACAAAGGAAACAACAGTCAAGAAGAGGAAGAAAGGTCCGGTGGTAATTTCCTATATATCAAAGGTCTTCTGAGGGACGAGAACACCATGTTTCGGAAGCACGGGCTTGTCGCATGCATTTGTAGGCCAAGGACAAAACAGGACAACATGTACATGTGGAGTAGTGTTGTATGATCGGCTGTTAGCACTGTGATATAGCTTTTTATCGGGGAAACATGAATAGACCCGGGGAACATATCGAAGGCTGTAACATGAATAGACCCTGAGAAAATATCGAAGGCGGTGACATGAATAGACCCGTGGAACATATCGAAGGCTGCGACATGAATAAAACCGGGGAACATATCGCACGCTGCGACATGAATAAAACCGGGGAACATATCGAAGGCTGTAACATGAATAGACCCGGAGAAAATATCGAAGGCTGTGACATGAATAGACCCGGAGAAAATATCGAAGGCTGTGACAAAGGGGTTTAGACATTCACAAGATCGGAATGAAAACAGCCACTAGCGGAACTGCAAACATGTGCCACCACCGACCATGCTGCCAACAACAACAATGTGATAGATAGGGATGGTACCAGTATACTGTAACGGAACCAGGGCCTTACACATAAGACAGATAGAGGAGGCAACCTTGACAAACCCTTTGATTATGAAGAGGACGACTAGCTCAGACTTCTATACCTCTGTGTAACAACTGTTACTACGCATCGGAAACTGATTTTCTGGTTCGACTACAGCTTTGATAAATCATCTCTGAAAAGAAACCCGTTCCTTTCCGGACTTTTATGAATGACGTACTTAAGATTATATAAACAAACTGTAAGCAGTAACAATGTTCTGTGAGCAAAAAAGAAATCTGAGGGGCTAGACCGGTATTCGGAAGTTTCATGGCACTACAGTTATATAAAAGAATGAAATTAAGGTTAGGTTACTGTATATACGAAACACCACAATGCAACGGGACATTGTTTCCGAAGACAACAGGATCGCCAAACACGGGTCAATGATGACCGACAGTCGTAATCATAATATCTAAAACACGTTATCGCTTTCAAAATGATTTATAAAATAAAATTGTCTCTTCCTCAATGTTTCCTTTATGCTGAACGCTTTTACATTTCACTTCAAGTGAATTCAAATAAGTCACCACATATTTATTTTCATTACAAGGGAATACAAATATAATGTTTTCATTTTTTTTGCCACTCCAAAATACAGCCTTGGTAGTTGTAATTAATCTAACTCGACTCATTTTGTTATAACAGTTATAAAACAAAGGTTGATATATTTATATTGGTCCTCTTTGTTGCTTTTGATGGTCTATTAATATGAGAGAAACTTGGAGTTACTGTTTAGACTTGGGTGATACTGGTATGTACAATCTTAACCTCTGTTAATTTTATTGGACAGACATGGCGTACGGGGTGACGCAATAAAATCTGTACCCCTGACCTTGTTTGTAATTATATTGGCTAGACCATGCGAACGGGATGGGAAAGCAAACATTAATCTCCGTTCCCAAAGGAAATTCGCGAAACTATCACAGTTTACGAAAAGAAAATAACTTCTGATGAAGACTACGTACGATATCAAAATGCTGTAAATTTCGTCCGTTCTTTTCTAAATCATAAAACATGCACGCCGAATTTATTTATCTATAAGGACACACTTGGAAAACAGATTGTTTAGTTTTGTTGTGTATACTTGGAACAAAGCATGGCGTCAGCTCCGGCACGAGAACTACAGAGAATATTATACATGTTGAGACAATTTTGAGGATTAAATAACAGGGTTTGCTGCATTTCGAATCCATCTTACTTCTCGAATGACGTTGTGAACCGTCAGTGATAAATAAGCCGGCCTAATAACACAGCATTAAACCTCGGGATGACAAACGTGTACGTACAATTCTGCTATCTCCCAGTTAATACACCCCAATAAAGCAGTTTTCACATTACTCACCAGAAACCCATACTATATTTGAGATATTTAAACACCGATACCGTGCCTTGATGGAATTGAATCAAAGCGTAAAATCTCATTTTTGTCCCTTTCGTAACTGCGTTTTCTAAACGATCTGTTAGTCGAACGTGTAATCTTGCGTCGTCCCTTGTGCGGTGGGGGTCCCGGGCCTACCGACCGTGACAGCTTGGCCATTTGTTCTCATTTACGGACCAATTCTCAGACAACCTTGATAAATTGTCCTATTACACTCCGTCGAGGAGCATCGTTACTGGCAGTAAAACCTGCAAGCTCTGAAAGCCTAAAATTGCCCACACCGTTTCCATACCGATGCTGTCTCCATCCCTTAATCATACGTCTAAATCACTGCCGTCAATGGTTGGCAAGCGTCAAGTGATGCAATGACAATTAAACCCGTTTACTTCGGAAACTCCGTCAATAAAAAAGACCCACTTCTTTTACAAGTGGTTTTCCTTCGTTTTGATTGCTTTGATTTGAATTGTTTTTTAACCTAAGAGATTAATATCTAATGAAAAGAAAATCAGCTTAGCTTTGTTATGTTATATTGTCAAGCTAGTCCTCATTCGTCCCCATCGTAACCTGTACGATACCGTAGCCGCTATTGGATGGTAAACTAATTTTCCTTTACGAAATTTCCTGATTTGCATGGAATTCCAAAGCGTAAATTAAATCGCTGTGATTGAAAAAAGGGCGTCATCTTTTAAAAGCGACTGACTAGTAGTGTTTGGTTGTATAAACAAAGAATCAACCCGGGTCCTCAATCACACCAAACGGCACCGCATTTTAGGAATAAAACCATGATGTCTGATGCTAAAGTGTGTGTACGAAGTACTGATCACTGACGGGCATGCTTCCGATCGCGAGCTCCTGACTGTTCAATCGTTCTGTTTCTTTTGCAGCGACAGCATTTGTATTGCTTACACAAAAAAGCTTTATTGTCGAATCCTCTTCGTGTTAAACAAAAGCGCTTTCTATCCTCTTAACAACCATACTATTTACAGGAAAAGACAGATACCAAACATGATGTAATACTACTTATTCAAGCAGTGACATCAATCAACTGAAGATTAAACAATCTAAAGTACCTCAATCGACACTTCTGTTAAAAAGTCTTCTGTTAAACGTCTGACTTTTCCGCAATGTATACTACGTTTCTCATGTTAAATGATGTCTCAGACTTTTTCGTCTGAAACTGACAAAACGCAGTTACGACGATGTTGCCGATTGATATGAAAAATATTTGTTTAAATAAAAAAACAACTGAGAGCAGGGCAAACTACACAGGGGATGCATGTGTCAGCTTGAGCAATAGACTTTTATTTGATTATGATTAATTTTCCATTCCTCGGCAGTAACATCCAAGCTATCCCTACATAGAGACGTTCATGTCATAGCTCAATGTAAATTCGCTATTCTAGAGACTGTCATACGTATCATAATTTTCTCGGTGGATGATCAATAAGTTACACGGTCAGGATGTATCTTCCTAAGGTTTCAATTTATGTAGTCATTATGACCTTACCCGTGAGAGTTCAATGTCTAGCATCATAAATACATAGATGTAAGTTACACGGCCAAGGTCTGTACTTGTTGGTGTTCTCTTTGTGTTGAACAGATGAAACGGTGGTCATAAACAACTCACCTCTACCTATATATAATGATACACGATATGTTTACCTTGCTCTATATTAAACAAAGCCATATTACGTGTATCGCATTATCAATATATTGCAATTTTTGTCTAGACGTATATTCATTGTTATATGATTTAGAAATGGCAATTTATGGAAAGAGTTTTTTTTAAATAGCTGTTAAGGAGTTCAAACTATGATATCAATTAATTCTACAAAATTAAATTAAATCAATATTTTCCAAATTATGTTGGTTAGTGTTTTAACTTAAAAATATATGTATTTTTTTTTTTAATGTGTCAATTGAGCTGAATTAATGCTTATATTTCATATTTTCGTTATAGAACCATTATAAATAAAATGTATTTCTAGGAGTAAAATTATTGCTATATATTGCAGTATTTCTAAATATTGTGATATACTAGATAGTAGGTGGCCATCACACTGGGCTGGATATGACGATAGATATCGTGTCGGTTGGTACTTAGTACTGTAACCTACCGGGACACCTGCTTTCCGGTTCCGGTTCAATGTACAGGTTTATGTTATCTCATTGGTAATTAACAATGAACTTTAATTGTATGTTATACAATTATTTAATTCCAGTGTAGAGGAGCTATATCGGCTTCTGTATTGGACACTGACTTTAACTTTCACATATCGGTCTAGAGATCCACATTTTCCTGCTATGTTGATGCTGTTGTATACTGTTTGTCTTCTTTATATTTATAACGATATTCTCTAAAGAGTTTGTTTGTTTGTTTGTTTGTTTGTTTATGTTTAACGACCCATCGACGGCTGTGGTCATTTAAGGGCCATGGTGATTTTTTTTGATTTTTTGATTTTGATTTTTTAACGAGCTATATAGAGAATACTACATGCGGGTTTTTTCATATCACATCCAGTATCAATCCGAGACTCCATTATTCGCCCGTTTTATTCTGTTTATTACATACTTACTAATAAAATACGGATATATTTACTTTCTTATGATCTATCTTTCTTTTGAAGTATTCAAAAAACGAAACATTTCATCAAGCGCTAACGATAAACACTACAATAACTCGATTAGAATATATCTTATTGGCAAGATACTCCAATGTTCGCCCTCTCCCATTCGTTGCCGTTTTTCAGCATCATCCATTGTTGAATTGTTGGTAAACAAGGGTTCCGAATGAGGTTGTTGGTGTTAGATGGGAAAAATTAGAAGTGTTCCAAAAGGGGTACAGGCTGATACGGAGAGGGTTGATACAGGTTTTGGGGTGTGATACTGCGAGGGCTGATATGGGTTAGAGCAATTGTGTCGTATCGCATATACAAAAAAAACAACCACGTATATATTAGTAAGTATGTAATAAATCACAACACATTCTTCATGTAAGAGAAGTAGTCAAGTTGACGCAGTTACTTTATTTGAAGCTGATTCATTGATAAATTTTCATTTGAAAGTCGAAGGTTTGATTAGGGCTCCTATTAGACTAGTCATTCGTAACGAATGGGATCACTGTCATTTGAAGTTGTAACTGTTCCATCATAATGTTTTATTTGCTAATAATGTCATCATCTCATGTTTTCATTTAGTTTGGCTATTCTCTTCTATATCCTTTCCATGGGGAATGCCATTTATAAGAGTATAACTGTCACTGCTGTTTGAAGCCTTATACCAGCTACAGTGTACCACCATTGTGTTTATGTAACTACACACTCGTTACCTACTACAGTGTACCACCATTGTGTTTATGTAACTACACACTCGTTACCTACTACAGTGTACCACCATTGTGTTTATGTAACTACACACTCGTTACCTACTACAGTGTACCACCATTGTGTTTATGTAACTACACACTCGTTACCTACTACAGTGTACCACCATTGTGTTTATGTAACTACACACTCGTTACCTACTACAGTGTACCACCATTGTGTTTATGTAACTACACACTCGTTACCTACTACAGTGTACCACCATTGTGTTTATGTAACTACACACTCGTTACCTACTACAGTGTACCACCATTGTGTTTATGTAACTACACACTCGTTACCTACTACAGTGTACCACCATTGTGTTTATGTAACTACACACTCGTTACCTACTACAGTGTACCACCATTGTGTTTATGTAACTACACACTCGTTACCTACTACAGTGTACCACCATTGTGTTTATGTAACTACACACTCGTTACCTACTACAGTGTACCACCATTGTGTTTATGTAACTACACACTCGTTACCTACTACAGTGTACCACCATTGTGTTTATGTAACTACACACTCGTTACCTACTACAGTGTACCACCATTGTGTTTATGTAACTACACACTCGTTACCTACTACAGTGTACCACCATTGT
>NW_018407563.1:760138-770065 GCF_002113885.1 Mizuhopecten yessoensis
ATGTAACTACACACTCGTTACCTACTACAGTGTACCACCATTGTTTATGTAACTACACACTCGTTACCTACTACAGTGTACCACCATTGTTTATGTAACTACACACTCGTTACCTTCTACAGTGTACCACCATTGTTTATGTAACTACACACTCGTTACCTACTACAGTGTACCACCATTGGGTTTAGGAAACATCGTGTGACGTCAGCTGTTCCTGTTGCCGTTCCCGTTATTGTCTTTGCCTCGCCGATAACAGCGTGAAATGTTCATCGTAGGGAAAACCTCTACTATAGCTGCTGCATTTATTTAATGTAAAAACGAAAATATAAGCAATAAACTGCAAAGATATGGCACACATCCTGGTATAACTGCCGCATGTGTTACAGACAAACCGATGACGGTGCGCCATTCAGATCGTACGTCAACATTGTTGCACTTATACCAGTTGGTCTTCAACATCTATTATGCATTGTATTGCTTAAATATACCTGTATTATTGTCAGTATCAATGTTCTATCAGAATATTACTGACAATGGTGTTTTTCATAATTGATTTTGACAATATCGGTTTAAAAATATTTTTATTAACAAATCTGCCTTCAAATAGAACGTTTTTTTTCTCTATATAGTCATTGTTTAAAACACTGGTACACATTGGCCATTAATTCCTCTCTACTGTTTAAAACACTGGTACACATTCGCCATTAATTCCTCTATATAGACAATGTATAAAACACTGGTAAACAGTGGCCATTAATTCCTCTATACTGTTTAACACACTGGTACACATTGGTCATTAATTCCTCTATATAGTCACTGTTTAAAACACGGGTACACATTGGCCATTAATTCATCTATATAGTCAATGTTTAACACACTGGGCCATTAATTCCTCTATATAGTCACTGTTTAAAACACGGGTACACATTGGCCATTAATTCATCTATATAGTCAATGTTTAAAACACCGGTTCTCATTGGCCAGTCATTCCTCTATATAGTCAATGTATAAAACACTAGTACACATTGGCCATTAATTCATCTATATAGTCAATGTTTAACACACTGGGCCATTAATTCCTCTATATAATCAATGTTTAGAACACTGGTACACATTGGCCATTAATTCATCTATATAGTCAATGTTTAACACACTGGGCCATTAATTCCTCTATATAGACAATGTATAAAACACTGGTAAACAGTGGCCATTAATTCCTCTATACTGTTTAACTCACTGGTACACATTGGCCATTAATATCTCTATATAGTCAATGTTTAAAACACGGGTACACATTGGCCATTAATTCGTCTATATAGTCAATGTTTAAAACCCTGGTACACATTGTCCCTTAATTCCTCTATACTGTTTATCACCATGGTACTCATTGGCCATTAATTCCTCTATATAGTCCATGTTTAAAACACGGGTACACATTGGCAATTAATTCCTCTATATAGTCAATGTATAAAACACTAGTACACATTGGCCATTAATTCATCTATATAGTCAATGTTTAAAACACCGGTACACATTGGCCATTTATTCCTCTATATAGTCAATGTATAAAACACTAGTACACATTGGCCATTAATTCGTCTATATAGTCAATGTTTAAAACACGGGTACACATTGGCCATTAATTCATCTATATAGTCAATGTTTAAAACACGGGAACAGATTGGCCATTAATTCCTCTATATAATCAATGTTTAAAACACTGGTAAACATTGGCCCTTAATTCCTCTATACTGTTTAACACACTGGTACACATTGGCCATTGATTCCTCTATATAGTCAATGTATAAAACACTGGTAAACAGTGGCCATTAATTCCTCTATACTGTTTATCACCATGGTACTCATTGGCCATTAATTCCTCTATACTGTTTAAAACACTTGTACACATTGTCCATTAATTCCTCTATACTGTTTAACACACTGGTACACATTGACCATTGATTCCTCTATATAGTCAATGTATAAAACACTGGTACACATTGGCCACTAACTCCTCTATATAGTCAATGTTTAAAACACGGGAACAGATTGGCCATTAATTCCTCTATATAGTCAATGTATAAAACACTGGTAAACATTGGCCATTAATTCCTCTATACTGTTTAAAACACTGGTACACATTGTCCATTAATTCCTCTATACTGTTTAAAACACTGGTACACATTGGCCATTAATTCCTCTATATAGTCAATGTTTAAAACACCGGTACACATTGGCCATTTATTCCTCTATATAGTCAATGTATAAAAAACTGGTAAACATTGGCCATTAATTCCTCTATATAGTAAATGATTAACACACTGGTACACATTGACCATTGATTCCTCTATATAGTCAATGTTTAAAACACCGGTACACATTGGCCATTTATTCCTCTATATAGTCAATGTATAAAAAACTGGTAAACATTGGCCATTAATTCCTCTATATAGTCAATGTTTAACACACTGGTACACACTGGTACACATTGGCCATTAATTCCTCTATACTTTTTAAGTATGCAGTCAGAAGTGACATTCAAAAACACACGGTCCACTTATTTGACGGAAAGTTTAAAAAGGGAGTGTTGTAACAGTCATCTAGGTTGTTGAAATGGTCGTATTTAATCCCCCCCCACCCCCACTACCCGTTTTCCACATAAAGCGGTAATAATTGCGACACTCTAAAGCCGGATGACCAAGTAAATTTCACTATTACTGTAATTTTACGTCTTTGTTGATCGCCAAGTGATGGTCTCCGTGTCAGATAATTGACAATAAAGTTACCTCTTCATAGTTAAATAACAACTAAATTTCGATCAATATTATCTTAGCTACTTGTTCTCGTTAAAGTTTCATTTGTTCATGAAAGAAATGAAATGTGTTGCCGCAAATGATCTTACATCCTGTGACTCGACCCGGCCACGTATTCGTCGATGCCGCTCTGTCAACACAATGATGTACAAATTGATTTAAAGTGTGAGCTTGTAAATCAAGAAAAGCGTTTTTCTACTTGAGAAACCTCTAGAGAAATAAATAGATGTCTTTGTGTGAGTAACATATCTTCTATTCGGTATAACGCATCGTCGCCAATTTACATAGGACAGTCGAATTTTCCAGATCAGGAAAAACTGAAGTGAGTGGCGTCATAATTTATGGTAGTACAACCAATACCTGACTCACATCTGTTATGTATAGTACTACTTTACGACGCGTCTCCTGATAGGTTGGCATCCTGGAAAGAATGTAATACATGAAGCCCGTAAGACGCTTCGTTAAATAGAAACTAATCATTATTTGAAAGGAGCATGTGCTTTGAAAGTTGCTCGACACCATATACAATGTACATACATGTACCTCGATGTCATGTGAAATTCGTGTCTAGAAAACTCCACAACGAGGGACTCTTGAGCTCAATATTAGAGAAGAGCTCGTTGGAGTTTGTATTTATAAACAAATTACGAGGAATAGATATGTGGCAGGTCTTTTTTTGACATTGCCGAGTGAACGAAATCGTTGTTTTACAAGCGACTAGTCAGGCTGCGTTGGAACTTTTTCGAGGTGATCAGTTTCTGATTGATATGCAAAATCGTACAGCTATATTTAAAACTCTATGGCGATTTTTTTTCTTTTACAATACTTCAAACATTTTCGATATTGTTTGTTTTAAATCATTTCTGAACGTTTTAATCAATTTTCAAATTTGAGCATCTGTTATGGTACAACTTAGCGAATGATTTTCCGTAATTGAGGAGCACGAAGTCTAAGCGTACTTGCAAATCTTAAATCGATATATTTTCGTATTTCAGGAATTTAACCAATCAGAGTGACAGAAGTGTATTGACCATCAATAAACACCTATATATAAGAAATATAAAATGGGTGGCCTGGGAGTTGATAAACAGACATAATTGTTATACAGACTCTTTGTAACAATAGGTTCAGCCTAGAAAATTAACCAATCATAAACAAAACATTTTTTAAATTAAATAGAAAGTTTGAATAATTTCCTGAAATATTTTAAGATAAAAAAATACTTTCAATATGATGATTTCCCAGTATTAAGCATTTTAATGAAGTTTTCTTTTTTTCTGAAGCTTATATTTTTCTCCCAAAACACTCTTTCATAATAAGTAATTAATTAAAATACTACCATATAAATAACACATTTCTAAGATCATGATAAAATGTTAAATGTATTAAAAATTATTCATTAGGATTTCATTCTCAATTCTCTTAATAATAATAATAATAATAATATACAAAATTTATATAGCGCCCTATATAATTTGTAAAATTACTCTAAAGCGCTTTACTACATATGGATAATAGTAATGGTTATAATTGTGAAAACAAAAAACAAAGGCTTACAATCACTTTCAAATAAAAAGGTGGTGTTTACATGACGTCTTTGCAAGGATTTTAAAATGCAGACGTGAAGAGGTGAGTTTTGATGTCCCTCTTGAACTTGGCCAGGGTATTTGACTTTCTAATAGCAGATGGTAAGCTATTCCACAACATAGCTGAAACCCTCCCAAAGCATCTTTTTCCGTAGGTTACAATACGAGATTTTGGGACACACAACAAAGATTCTGACTCCGACTGCAGTGATCGTGACGGCTGATACAGGGTAACAAGCTCCTGAAGGTACTGAGGAGCTGTTCCATTCAGTGCCTTGTATGTGTACACCAGAATTTTGTACTGCGACCTGTATCGTACAGGTAACCAGTGCAACGAATAAAGCACAGGTGTGATGTGCTCTCTCTTTCGAATACGGAGTAACTAGCCGTGCTGCAGTGTTCGGGACTCTCTGCAGACGACTAGTTAGTTTGTCAGATATACAACAGAGCAGGGCGTTAGTAGTAACAGAATTTGACAATAGCGTTCACTTGTTTCTCAATGTTCAGTGAACTATCAAAGTATACCCCTAGGTTTTTAATAGCTGGAACAGTCTCAATAGTTCTGGCACCAACCTTGAGCTGGAGAACCATTGTTTGCTGACACTTTGGGGAAAAGACGATTAGTTCCGTCTTTTCCTGATTAAGCTTAAGCATGTTGGCGTTCGTCCTGATACTGATATCTGAGCTTCCAGACTTTCTGAGACTGTATTCCAACTGTCCTGTGGTTTGATGACCATGTAAATGCGTGTGCCATCGGCATAGCAATGATAGGGAAGGCTAGGGCGACCACATATCTCTCCAATCGGTTTGGAGCACATACAATATATTCGTGGTCTTAACACCGACCCTTGAGGAACCCCGAAATCTAGTACTTTGTCATGTGAGGTGGGAGATCCGATGGCAACACACTGTCGTCGTTCACTCAGGTAAGACTGTATCCGGCATAGTGCGGTATCAGTCACTCCATAAGAGTATTCCAGACGTTTATAAAGTATGTCATGGTCGATGACGTCAAATGCAGCTGACAAGTTCAGCATGACATGCATCGCTCTGCATTTGTTATCCAATGCAGAAGCTATGTCAGTATGTACACGTAAGAGAGCCGTCTCAGTAGAGCGTCCCATGCGGTAGGCCGATTGCATGTTGTGATGGAGACTGTTTGCATGTAGATGAACCTCTAAACGCTGGGACACAACCTTCTCCAAGATCTGAGATAGAAAAGACAGATTTGAAACTGGGCGATAGTTTTTCAACTCCTCCTGTTTCATTCCAGGCTTCTTTAACAATGGTCTAACATGTGCCTTCTTGAAACATAATGGAACCTTTGACTTAGCCAATGATTTGTTCATAATTGAGGTAATAAAAGGAAACAGTGCTTCAAGACATTGCTTTAATAGGTCTGTAGGCAGTGGATCAAGCTCACAGGACTTCGATTGCGTGGTCATGATAATGTTGCGCAACTCGGCCTGGGTTGTTGGTGAGAGCTTTGCCAATGGTTCCCCATCAAATGCAATGTCAGCAGTCATGGCAGAGATGTCAATGTCAGCAGAGGTGTTCACTTCGGCAATATGTTTCCTGATTGAGCTGATTTTATTCAGAAAGTAATCACTGAACTTGATTGCTAAGTCTTTTTCAGAATTACAGCTTGGTAGGATAATTTCACCCTTTTGTCCCATTAGGTTTTTGGTGAGTCTAAAAAGCTGTCTATTATCGAATAATAAGGCTTCTTTGACTGAAAGAGTAGTGAACCAACTAGCCGACATTGCTCTCTATAAATCTGTTGGTGAACGGTTAATTTGGTCCGTCGCCACTGTCTCTCTGCTTTTCTACGGTTCTGTTTTTCTACGCCTAGATTTTCATTATACCACGGGGCATTTGGTCTCGCAGTTATCACCTTAGTTCGCAGAGGTGAGTGTTTCTCTATAAGTGCTTCTATACCAGATGTGTATGCTTCAACAAGATCATCAACCTCGCCTTCAGTAGATTGAGAGCGGAACAAGACTGAATGTCATTGTTGAAATTTGGTATTGAAATTGCGCGGAATTTCCGGCAGCTCACTTCTTTCCTAACACGAGCTGGCTTACTACAATTCAGTGTTGTGTGGACATCAAGATGATCACCGGATTGGTTCCCCTTTATATCACTTAGACATGGATCAATCACTGAAATAGCTCCATGAATGAGTTATCTTCCCTCGTTATGACCACATCCAGTGTGTGGGGCCATGGGTGTGTGTAGCTCCTGTCACATGCTGAATCAGACCCCTGGAATCTAGGAGACCAGATAACTGGCGAGCATCAACATTAGATAGATCGTCTAAGTGGAAATTTAGATCACCCGTGATAATAATCTCTTGTGGTACAACAACTTGGTGGTCTAAAAAGGTAGACCATTCATAAAAAACACCGTATTTCGGAAAGCATTCTGTTTAGATGGAGGAGACCTGTAAATGATACACAATCTAAATTGTTTATGACAGAACAAGTCATGTGCTCAAAGTGTGTGTATACATCATCATGGCTGGAAGAGAGATGTCTCAAATTAGGCCTTTCTTAAACAGAACAGCCAACCCACCACCACGTTTGCCGAGTCTAGCATTGTGGTGGAATGCATAGCCTGTTGGTATTAGCTCAGCTAGGACCTGGTCATTGATATCTGAACCTAACCAGGTTTCTGTCAATGCAAGAATGTCAATGTCCTGAGATGTTACAAAATCCCCGATGGACAATGACTTATTCTTCACTGAGCGACAGTTTAAGGACACTTAATTCAGAGGAATAACTGACTTACAGTGACCAGCTGTTGTTGGCTTGATGACATGTAAATTCTCGTACGATACTATTGATGTCGGAATCCGTGTGGAAGTATCGTTACGAGAATGCACAATAGTGTTGATGCCTGATACTTCTGTAAGTGTAGTGTGGCCCTGCAAGAAAGAGTGCGAGGCGGACAGACCATTTGTAGTGACCAAATGGTTGAGGTTATCAGTGTTCAGGCCCGAGTGGGTACATTGTACAACCACTGGTTCCGTTTGATTTAACACTGATAACACTTGGTATTCGCCTAACAGCACCCTTGATGTCCGTGTCCCACGTCACGGAGTTTTTCTCCGAATTCGATTCCTAAAAATCCTCTAAAAGATGTGTTGTAATACTCACTGGTCTAAGTGCCAGGAGAACAGATATACTATATTGAAACATATATGAATGTACAACTTCTAGTATTTACAACATAAGCGAAACAAGAACAAACACAAATAGTAGTACAACAAGAACATATCTACCAAATTTCTGATTCTGATACCGATACTGGAAGGGGACTCACTCACAATTGCAAATGGCATCAGAAAATTTCTACAAACGGCATCAGAAAGTTTTAGTCAGATCTTAGAATAATAAAGTTACTGTTCTGAATCGTTAAGTCAAAATATAATACTGATATTGATCTTAATTACTATAATTTATTTGCATTTATGCTGCAGGCCTGCTGGTGGTCCCACATTTACTTTGTGCCTCTTAAATTCACGGGAGATGACACGTTTGTGACGAGATGTCTCTTACAAATCAAAATTTGACGATGCACACATTTTTTCCTTAAAATTGTATTGATATATGAACTTTCCAGAAGAAAAACAATAATGTTTCACGAGCAGATGATCGCGTTTATATAAGCAAGAATGAACAAAATCCGTGAGAGGATACCGAGATGGTTTAGTATTATGTGGGGCAAACATTTTTTTTACCACAATGTTAATTACAGTTTTTGTATTATGTAAGTCAAATGTGGAAAGAATGTTTCAAAAAATACAAATATGAATGATAACTTTTTTACAGACATCACTTCGTCACAACAACAACAACAAAATAAAGACAACTCGCCCAGCGGTTAAAATTCTGTCCTTTGATATACGAAATTAAAGCCAAAATTTACGACAAAATTTCAAATTCAAAAACTCTAATTATACACGAGAATGAACTCGAACAACTTAAATGATATTAGCTTAATGAACAAAAGCTGAGAGAGGATACCGAGATGGGTAAGAAACAAAGATGGTGTCTATCCAAGCCCAGAAAATAATTTACCAAAAATGATTATTACGGTTTTTGTATAACTGCAAAAGCATGTAATGTAAGTCAAATGGGAAAAGAATGTTTAGGAAATACAAATATACTTAACTAAAAATGGTATGTTATGTCAACTGACTAGAAATTCAGAATAACACCTGGACGAGTGTGTGTTTGCAGACAACTCGTCCAGCGGTTAAAGCTATGTCCTCTGATATACGAAATTAAAGCCAAAAATGACGACAACGTTCCAATTTCAAAAACTCTAACTATAGACGAGAATGATCTCGAACTATTTAAATGATAATATGGCAAACTTCAGCGTTGGTAAAGAAGTATATTCGTGAAAAACACAAATTTGTCAGGAGCCTTGGAAACACCCCCAAAACACGTTCGTGATACAATACTGACAAACAAGAACAATATTGCCAGGCTAGGCCGAGTGATCAGTCCCTCCCATGTTTTATTACCCAGTGTCAGGGAAGATCGCAGGTCAATATTTGACACGTGTTTCTCTGTGTAACAGCGAACAATGTGTTATTAGCAGTGGGCTGATTTACGAGTGAAGGGGGGATAACCGTGTTACGGAGCTGCTCACGTGTCTTACATGTACATATATCAAGGATAGGAGTCTGCTATTCTGTCATGATCTAAATATCAAAACTCTAATATGTCGATATTTTACATCTCATATGTCGATATGTTACATCTCATATGACGATATTTTACATCTCAAATGTCAATATTCTACATCTCGTTTGTCGAGGTTATCATACAACAGTCATTTAAGAAGCCTTCCATTATACAAAAATATAAATATCTTTATTCTTATACTTATCGGAAGGTATAAGATATATATGAACTACCTGTCGTTCAATATTGCTGTACATGTATAAATATATACAGATAAGGCAGTTATCACAAAATGCTCTTCTAACGGATGTGATACATATTGGGGCTTATACGCAGTCGTAACCTACATCTCAAATTACCTTGTGGATGTTGTCCAACAACAATCCTCCGATGAAATGAGACAATGAAGACCTGCCCCTATCCATATTGCTTCTATGAATTGAGGATATAAGAAGTATCGTTTATCCCCCACCCCCTGCAATATAATCCGTATTTTCCTTTAAGTGAGTATAAAATATACAATGCAAGGTAAAATTAAATTGTTTGTTATCATATTTTCTCCATAAATTCATCTAGGACGAATTACTTATTATTTTATTTTATTTGGCTCAGTAAATCTACCTGGAATTTTTCTGTGACTTGGATTCTATGAACATAGAACTTTTAAATTAGACCTCTATACATTATAAACCTGGTTCACGAACGTTCCTAAACATGGTAAAAAAAGATCCATTTAGCCCTGGTTAAATGGTAGGTGTAGGGACATTTAGCCTAGGCAACTTGGTAAGTATAGGGACATTTAGCCTAGATAACATGGTAAGTGTAGGAACA
>NW_018407564.1:0-519 GCF_002113885.1 Mizuhopecten yessoensis
TCAGTTTGACAAAACAGGATATCTTATAAATAAGTATGTACAGTTGGTTTTATTGGAATGAGAGCATCCCATTAAAGAAGAAAAAATGCA
This sequence comes from Mizuhopecten yessoensis, assembly GCF_002113885.1. Taxonomy (NCBI): domain Eukaryota; kingdom Metazoa; phylum Mollusca; class Bivalvia; order Pectinida; family Pectinidae; genus Mizuhopecten; species Mizuhopecten yessoensis. Next base: position 91 of record NW_018407564.1, read on the forward strand.
CACGGTATTTTTTATACATTATGTGTACAAATGTTAAAATAAATAAATCTACAGATGCAATCAGTACTTCCGACGATTTCGAATGCATATAGCTGGGTAACTACCAAAGATGATTGGGAACAACTTTGTGTTTGACTTCATTTAAATCATATGATGCTCGTACAGTTCTCTTGTATACGGAATGCCAAACGTCTTAACAGTGAGACATGATTTCAAAAATAAAGTAACCATTGTTAAGTACAAGTTAGAATGTGTCTCAAGTACGAATGTATTTAACGAAAGGATGTTGGATAGAAAACGATCGGGTTTCAGAAATAATTTTGCATACCTCAAGTTGGAAAAAGAACAATATTTGAGTTTTAAACTAATTACTTGCATCAATATATTGTAGATACAAAACCAATGGTACATCATTCCAAGGTATTGGGG
>NW_018407564.1:4874-5786 GCF_002113885.1 Mizuhopecten yessoensis
CGGAGTAAGATCTTGCGGTTCATATTGCCTTCAGTAAATATGAAATAGAAATTTAATTTTGTAAGTTGACTTACATCTAATGGTCGAGAACAAAACAAAAGAAGCATTTGCAACAGAATATGTTGTTTACAGTAAAAGGTTACTCACACTTTTTTTTTTAATTTAATGCGTGAGTAGTTTCTGTTAATATGAATTGAGATCGAACTTATGTTAAGTCGCTAAATAATTGAACTTTTTGCTAGGAACAATGTAACATTGATTGCAACAATTAACAATTAAACCGCATTGACTTCAATATGATTCGATATGAAGTTGTGTCTCCCTGAAAAGAATTTTAATTCGAGAATTTCTCCAAAAGTTATTGCCCTTTGTTCATTTCAGTATTTGATTTTTTTTCCGGAGATCTCTCCTACATTTTTCGACCGATCTCTTTGAAACTAAGTATACATGATACTCATGATATGAAGTTGTGTCTCCCCTAAAAGAATTTCGATTTGACAATTTTCCATAAGTTATTGCTCTTTGTNGTATAGTGTCACTCTGAAGACGATTTTGCTACTTGAAAAAACATTGACATCTCCCATGACCACCGTACACTACTGTACACTGCTACCATAGTCAAATAAGAAATTTCAAATATCGATTTTTTCCCGAACTTAAACCATTTTTAATCATTAGAGTCAATAGTATTAAATGTTCAATTGTAACTGCATTGACATTTACAGCTCATTAAATGTCTATGTTGTTACTGGTTATATTAATTTGGAACTAACAATATACCAATTTTATTTATTAATAACCGTTACACAAAATTGAGTCCCCTTGCACCAAAGACGGATAGGGATTAACGAATTGCATCCCAATTTGGACTGGTGAACCCTTAGGCCAAGCGCACTTCATTTTGTATAAATG
>NW_018407565.1:0-268 GCF_002113885.1 Mizuhopecten yessoensis
TTTCGATAGATAACACAGTGCCAGTCTTTAGATAGATAACACAGTCCCAGTCTTTAGATAGATAACACAGTACCAGTCTCTCGATAGATAACACAGTGCCAGTCTTCAGATATATAACACATTGCCAGTCTTTCGATATATAACACATTGCCAGTCTCTCGATATATAACACATTGCCAGTCTTTCGATAGATAACACAGTGCCAGTCTTCAGATAGATAACACAGTGCCAGTCTTTCGATAGATAACACAGTGCCAGTCTTTAGATA
>NW_018407565.1:376-520 GCF_002113885.1 Mizuhopecten yessoensis
GATAGATAACACAGTGCCAGTCTTCAGATAGATAACATAGTGCCAGTCTTTCGATAGATAACACAGTGCCAGTCTTCAGATAGATAACACAGTGCAAGCCTTCAGATAGATAACACAGTGCCAGTCTTTCGATAGATAACACAG
>NW_018407565.1:4153-4566 GCF_002113885.1 Mizuhopecten yessoensis
TCAGTCTTTCGATAGATAACACAGTACCAGTCTTTAGATAGATAACACAGTGCCAGTCTTTCGATAGATAACACAGTGCCAGTCTTTAGATAGATAACACAGAGCCAGTCTTTAGATAGATAACACAGAGCCAGTCTTTAGATAGATAACACAGAGCCAGTCTTTAGATAGATAACACAGAGCCAGTCTTTAGATAGATAACACAGTGCATAACACAGTGCCAGTCTTTAGATATATAGCACAGTGTCAGTCTTTCGATAGATAACACATTGCCAGTCTTTCGATAGATAACGCAGTGCCAGTCTTTAGATAGATAACACAGTGCCAGTCTTTCATATATAACACATTGCCAGTCTTTAGATAGATAGCACAGTGCCAGTCTTTAGATAGATAACACAGTGCCAGTCTTTAGA
>NW_018407565.1:19479-21740 GCF_002113885.1 Mizuhopecten yessoensis
ATGCAAACTAATTTGTTCGCTACAGAAAAATTATAATAATACATTGTATGTGTATATGACACGTTTTAGGGACAAATGCGTATTAAACGTGTTTTTTCTAACGCTTTCACCACTGTGGGCCATAATGGACTCGTCCAGATCAATGCATTGTCGAGTTTACTAAAGTAACGTAGGGGTGAAAGGGTTAAACATATATATTTATTGCCCAATAATTTTAACAATGGGTTAGACACAAGTTATTACTATAGACATGATAACTTGCGGCATTTTCCATGTGTGTTTTGCTGTATATTTTTGTTTATAAATATCCATTGAATGAGTATGTTTGGAATATGAAACGGCGATTAAAAATTGTCCATCTCGGATAGGAGTATATTATCTGAGGATTAGTGTGCAATGATGTATATTTAATGACTTAAATACTTAGCTTTAATTGTTATGGTGTGACATTCCAAAAATGCTTTCGAGACTAAACATATCAAACGTTGTTCGTTTTACAAGACAGTAGGGCGTTATTATACGTAAACACGAACAGAGTTACAAATTGTTATATTTTAAGATAGACTTTTAATTTGAAATTCTTTGTGTATTGACGCCATCACAGGTTCACGTTGTCTGGACAATGTCGGATGTGTTAGCGTTTGTTTTCTATTTTTAGATACCCAAATGTTCTTTTGGAGTGATTTTTTTTATGCATTACATGTGTTTCCATACAAAACCTAATTTGATATGTCAAAGCGAGATAAATAAATCGGGGCACTGCATAAGATTTTTGCTACTATTCAGTGCATCCACTAAATCCTTTCCCCACATTTTCGACCTGTAATCGAAAGAAACGGGCTGAATATATTGCAACACATTATCAGAAGTGTTAATGTACAGTGAAACCTCGTTAGACTGCCACCATTTGGCCAAATAAATGTTGGCGTTATAAAGGGGTTTGGTGATAATCTGAGGGAAATGTATAGAGGCATTATTAAGATGTTGGCGGTAAACGAGGTGGCAAATGAAACGAGGGGCACTATATCGAGGTCTTACTGTATTTTCAATTTATTCAAATGACCCGGCTTGGTATGTGATGGTCCTGGTCAATGGATAACAACTAATTTTCAAAATATTCAAAAGAATTGTCCACAAATTCGGAAAATATAAGAGGTTTAATTCATAATAAAAAATAAATATAAAAAAGCCCACAACGGATTGAGTTAAGAAGTTAACCAACGGTATGATTCTTAAATTCACGATCCAATAGCATTTATGGCCAAATGTTCAGTATAAATTGTACGTATTTGTTTGTTATATTTTGATGCTGTTGTGCATTATATATTGTTATATTTATACTGAAGCAAAACACCCAAATGTCTCCTGTTTCTGTATATTGATATTTTTCAAAGATGTTGACTGATTTTATTGAAATGTTGTTATTTTATTTACCGTGTACTTACTCTTTTTTTAAAGAAGTTATTGTTGAATTGTTCAAACCTGTACCAGTATGTAAATGGTGCCAGAATTTCTAATACGAGAAATATGTTAAGCAAATAATATTGTAGTCCTACTTCTATGACTTTATTATGCTTTCCCTTGAGTTACTTTTACCCGCCAACATATCCTGCAAAAACATAAATTTTCCGTGTCTATACTTTTTGCAAACCTGTTTATTTTCCAAGGGGTATACTGTAAGCGTTTATATTTTAGCGGTATTCAAATTCAAATGTTGAAATTCAATTATACGCTAAAATTTGAGTCCGATGAAACAATTACTTTTACAGTATATGTTTGTCATTGAGTCGGTATGTTTGCAAGCGATATGTTTTCTTATGATATTTTGCTTGACGTTGAGTCCATAGGCTTTGCTCGTGACGACTCGCTTGCCTCCAAGTCTACAGGTTTTTCCCACGAGCAAATATTGTTTGTTAGCGAATCTGTTTGTTTGAGAACAAAGATGTTTTCACGTGACAGTATCTTTGACTTTGCCCATCAACATATGCTTTCACTGAGTCTATGTTTTCGAGGGATGATGTTTTCCCGTGAGAGCTATACTTGATTTTGAGTCTGTAAGTGTGCTTGCGAGTCTATATGTTTGTGAGTCTCGTATGTTGCTAGTTACTTTGTGTCTAGTCTCGTATGTTGCTAGTTACTTGGTTTCTAGTCTCATATGTTTTAAGTTACTTTGCGTCTAGTCTCGTATGTTACTAGTTACTTGGTTTCTGGTCTCATATGTTGCTAGTTACTTTGCGTCTAGTCTCGTATGTTTCTAGTTA
>NW_018407566.1:0-520 GCF_002113885.1 Mizuhopecten yessoensis
TCTCTGTATTTGTCCTGTGTATAGTTTGTTGTCTCTGCATTTGTCATGTTTATAGTTTGTTGTCTCTGCNGTGTATAGTTTATTGTCTCTGTATTTGTCCTGTGTATAGTTTGTTTTCTCTGTATTCGTCCTGTGTATAGTTTGTTGTCTCTGTATTTGTCCTGTGTATAGTTTGTTGTTCCTGTATATGTCATGTGTATAGTTTGTTGTTCCTGTATATGTCATGTGTATACTTTGTTGTCTCTGTATTTGTCCTGTGTATAGATTATTGTCTCTGTATTTGTCATGTGTATAGTTTGTTGTTCCTGTATATGTCACGTGTATAGTTTGTTGTTCCTGTATATGTCATGTGTATAGTTTGTTGTTCCTGTATATGTCATGTGTATACTTTGTTGTCTCTGTATTTGTCCTGTGTATAGATTATTGTCTCTGTATTTGTCATGTGTATAGTTTGTTGTTCCTGTATTTGTCATGTGTATTGTTTGTTGTCTCTGTATTTGTCCTGTGTATAGTTTGTTGT
>NW_018407566.1:1863-2797 GCF_002113885.1 Mizuhopecten yessoensis
ATTGTCTCTGTATTTGTCATGTGTATAGATTGTTATCTCTGTATTTGTCATGTGTATAGTTTGTTGTCCCTGTTTATATCGTGTATTGTTCAATGTCTGTGTATGGGGCATGTGTTTAGTTTGTTGTCTCTGTATTTGTCCTGTGTATAGTTTGTGATCTCTGTATTTGTNTTGTCTCTGTATTTGTCCTGTGTATAGTTTGTTGTCTCTGTATTTGTCCTGTGTATAGTTTGTTGTCTATGTATTTGTCCTGTGTATAGTTCGTTGTTCCTGTATATGGCATGTATATAGTTTATTGTCTAATTCTTTGTCCTGTGTATAGTTTGTTGTCTCTGTATTTGTCATGTGTATACTTTGTTGTCTCTGTATTTGTCCTGTGTATAGTTTGTTGTCTCTGTAACTTTTTTGTGTATAGTTTGTTGTCTCTGTATTTGTCCTGTGTATCGTTTGTTGGCTATGGATTTGCCCTGTGTATAGTTCGTTGTTCCTGTATATGGTGTATACTTTGTTGTCTCTGTATTTGTCCTGTGTATTGGTTATTGTCTCTGTATTTGTCATGTGTTTAGTTTGTTGTCTCTGTTTTGGTTTTGTGTATAGTTTGTTGTCTCTGTATTTGTCGTATATAGTTTGTTGTCTCTGTATTTGTCCTGTGTATAGTTTGTTGTCTCTGTAACTTTTTTGTGTATGTTGTCTCTGTTTTGGTTTTGTGTATAGTTTGTTGTCTCTGTATTTGTCGTATATAGTATAGTTTGTTGTCTCTGTAACTTTTTTGTGTATAGTTTGTTGTCTCTGTATTTGTCCTGTGGATAGATTGTTGTACCTGTATGTGTCATGTGTATAGTTTGTTGTCTGTGTATTTGTCATGTTTATAGTTTGTTGTCCCTGTTTGTATCGTGTATTGTTCAATGTCTGTGTATGAGGCATGTGTATAGTT
>NW_018407566.1:4207-4479 GCF_002113885.1 Mizuhopecten yessoensis
CTGTATAGTTTGTTGTCTCTGTATTTGTCCTCTGTATAGATTGTTGTCTCTGTACTTGTCCTGTGCATAGTTTGTTTTCTCTGTATTCGTCCTGTGTATAGTTTGTTGTCTCTGTATTTGTCCTGTGTATAGTTTGTTGTTCCTGTATATGTCATGTGTATAGTTTGTTGTCTTTGTATTTGTCATGTTTATAGTTTGTTGTCTCTGTATTTGTCCTCTGTATAGAATGTTGTCTCTGTACTTGTCCTGTGCATAGTTTATTGTCTCTGTAT
>NW_018407566.1:13266-14690 GCF_002113885.1 Mizuhopecten yessoensis
GTTTTTGTCCTGTGTATAGTTTGTTGTCGCTGTATTTGTCCTGTGTCTAGTTTGTTGTCTCTGTATTTGTCCTGTGTATAGTTTATTGTCTCTGTATTTGTCCTGTGTATAGATTGTTGTACCTGTATGTGGCATGTGTATAGTTTGTTGTCTATGTATTTGTCATGTTTATAGTTTGTTTTCTCTGTTATTGTCATGTGTATAGTTTGTTGTCCCTGTTTATATATTGTATTGTTCAATGTCTGTGTATGTGGCATGTGTATAGTTTGTTGTCTCCGTATTTGTCCTGTGTATAGATTGTTGTCTCTGTATTTGTAATGTGTATAGATTGTTGTCTCTGTATTTGTCATGTTCATAGTTTGTTGTCTCTGTTTTTGTCATGTGAATAGTTTGTTGTCCCTGTTTATATCGTATATTGTTCAATGTCTGTGTATGTGGTATGTGTATAGTTTGTTGTCTCTGTATCTGTCCTGTGTATAGTTTGTTGTCTCTGCTTTTGTCCTGTGTATAGATTGTTGTACCTGTATGTGGCATGTGTATAGATTGTTGTCTCTGTGTTTGTCCTGTGTATAGTTTGTTGTACCTGCATTTGTCATGTGTACAGTTTGTTGTCTCTGTATTTGTCATGTTCATAGTTTGTTTTCTCTGTTTTTGTCATGTGTATAGTTTGTTGTCTATGTATTTTTCATGTTTATAGTTTGTTTTCTCTATTTTTGTCATGTGAATAGTTTGTTGTCCCTGTTTATATATTGTATTATAGTTTGTTGTCTGTGTATTTGTCCTGTGTATAGTTTATTGTCTCTGTATTTGTCCTGTGTATTATTTGTTGTCTTTGTATTTGTCCTGTGTATAGTTTATTGTCTCAGTATTTGTCCTGTGTATAGTTTGGTGTCTCTGTATTTGTCCTGTGTATGGTTTATTGTCTCTGTATTTGTCCTGTGTCTAGATTGTTGTCTCTGTATTTGTAATGTGTATAGATTGTTGTCTCTGTGTTTGTCCTGTGTATAGTTTGTTGTACCTGCATTTGTCATGTGTACAGTTTGTTGTCTCTGTATTTGTCATGTTTATATTTTGTTGTCTCTGTATATGTCCTGTGTATAGTTTGTTGTCTCTGCATTTGTCCTGTGTATAGATTGTTGTCTCTGTGTTTGTCCTGTGTATAGTTTGTTGTACCTGCATTTGTCATGTGTACAGTTTGTTGTCTCTGTATTTGTCATGTGTATATATTGTTGTCTCTGTATTTGTCATGTTTATAGTTTGTTTTCTCTGTTTTTGTCATGTGAATAGTTTGTTGTCCCTGTTTATATCGTGTATTGTTCAGTGTCTGTGTATGTGGCATGTGTATAGTTTGTTGTCTCTGTATTTGTCCTGTGTATAGTTTGTTGTCTCTGTATTTGTCCTGTGTATAGATTGTTGTCTCTGTA
>NW_018407566.1:14727-46041 GCF_002113885.1 Mizuhopecten yessoensis
TGTGTATAGTTTGTTGTCTCTGCATTTGTCCTGTGTATAGTTTGTTGTCTCTGTATTTGTCCTGTGTATAGATTGTTGTCTCTGTATTTGTCATGTGTATAGATTGTTGTCTCTGTTTTTGTCCTTTTTATAGTTTGTTGTCTCTGTATTTGTCATGTGTATAGTTTGTTGTCTCTGTATTTGTCCTGTGTACAGTTTGTTGTCTCTGTATTTGTCCTGTGTATAGTTTGTTGACCCTGTTTATATCGTGTATTGTTCAATGTCTGTGTATGTGGCATGTGTATAGTTTGTTGTCTGTGTATTTGTCCTGTGTATAGTTTTTTGTCTCTGTATTTGTCCTGTGTATAGTTTGTTGTCTTTGTATTTGTCAAGTGTATAGTTTATTGTCTCTGTATTTGTCCTGTGTATAGTTTGTTGTCTCTGTATTTGTCCTGTTTATAGTTTGTTGTCTCTGTATTTGTCCTGTGTACAGTTTGTTGTCTCTGTATTTGTCCTGTGTATAGATTGTTGTCTCTGTCTTTGTCATGTGTATAGATTGTTGTCTCTGTTTTTGTCATGTGTATAGTTTGTTGTCCCTGTTTATATCGTGTATTGTTCAATGTCTGTGTATGTGGCATGTGTATAGTTTGCTGTCTCTGTATTTGTCCTGTGTATAGTTAGTTGTCTCTGTATTTGTCCTGTGTATAGTTTGTTGTCTTTGTATTTGTCAAGTGTATAGTTTATTGTCTCTGTATTTGTCCTGTGTATAGTTTGTTGTCTATGTATTTGTCATGTTTATAGTTTGTTGTCTCTGTTTTTGTCATGTGTATAGTTTGTTGTCCCTGTTTATGTCGTGTATTGTTCAATGTCTGTGTATGTGGCATGTGTATAGGTTGTTGTCTGTGTATTTGTCCTGTGTATAGTTTTTTGTCTCTGTATTTGTCCTGTGTATAGTTTGTTGTCTTTGTATTTGTCAAGTGTATAGTTTGTTGTCTCTGTATTTGTCCTGTGTATAGTTTGTTGTACCGGTATCTGTCATGTGTATAGTTTGTTATCTCTGTCTTTGTTTTGTGTATAGTTTGTTGTCTCTGTATTTGTCCTGTGTACAGTTTGTTGTCTCTGTATTTGTCCTGTGTATAGTTTGTTGTCTTTGTATTTGTCATGTGTATAGTTTGTTGTCTCTGTATGTGGCATGTGTATAGTTTGTTGTACCTGTATGTGTCATGTGTTTAGTTTGTTGTCTCTGTATTTGTCCTGTGTCTAGTTTGTTGTACCTGTTTGTGTCATGTGTATAGTGTGTTGTCTCTGTATTTGTCCAGTGCAAGTTTGTTGTACCTGTATGTGTCATGTGTTTAGTTTGTTGTCTCTGTATTTGTCCTGTGTACAGTTTGTTGTCTCTGTATTTGTCCTGTGTTTAGTTTGTTGTACCTGTTTGTGTCATGTGTATAGTGTGTTGTCTCTGTATTTGTCCTGTGCAAGTTTGTTGTACCTGTATGTGTCATGTGTATAGTTTGTTGTCTATGTATATGTCATGTTTATAGTTTGTTGTCTCTGTATTTGTTATGTGTATAGTTTGTTGTCTCTGTATTTTTCATGTGTATAGTTTGTTGTCCCTGTTTATATCGTGTATTGTTCAATGTCTGTGTATGTGGCATGTGTATATTTTGTTGTCTCTGTATTTGTCCTGTGTATAGTTTGGTCTCTCTGTATTTGTCCTGTGTATAGATTGTTGGCTCTGTATTTGTCCTGTGTATAGTTTGTTATCTCTGTATTTGTCTTGTGTATAGTTTGTTGTCTCTGTATTTGTCCTGTGTATAGTTTGTTGTCTCTGTATTTGTCATGTGTATAGTTTGTTGTCTCTGTTTTTGTCCCGTGTATAGATTGTTGTCTCTGTTTTTTGTTTTGTGTATAGTTTGTTGTCTCTGTATTTGTCCTGTGTATAGTTTGTTATCTCTGTATTTGTCTTGTGTATAGTTTGTTGTCTCTGTAGTTGTCCTGTGTATAGTTTGTTGTCTCTGTATTTGTTTTGTGTATAGTTTGCTGTCTCTGTATTTGTCATGTTTATAGTTTGCTGTCTCTGTATTTGTCCTGTGTATAGTTTGTTGTACCTGCATTTGTCGTGAGTATAGTTTGTTGTCTCCGTATCTGTCCTGTGTATAGTTTATTGTCTTTGTTTGTGTGATGTGTTTGTTTTTCTTTGTTTAGTTATTTCTCGAGGTACTCATTGAATTGTTTACATCAATTATTAGAGTTTGCCAAATGAAGTGGTTATATGTCTACGCTGGTGTGCATGCAGTTTATCAAGACAATGCGACTCCTCATGTTTACCTTCGTTCAAAAATTATCTTAATACTCGAAAACATAAAAGCCAACTAGATTTTATTCGTGCAACAAAGATTATTGATTAATATTTTTATATTAAGCTGCGCGAGTCATCGAAAAGTAAAATGGTTACTTCATTAATCCCATATTTGATAAACCCGTATGCGGTAATAATAACATCGACTGCCTTTTATAGGATATTTATCTTTGTGACGTCATTAAGTATGTTGAAACATGAACCCGTAAGGTGCGCTATATTTCTGATACTATCACAAGTATCCTTAGCCGTGTACATAACCGGATAACATATTACTAGTGTGTATCAATACTGTTTGAAAATTTTGATACAAAATTTTGGACGAAGGAGATCTTATGCAAGGTCCGCAATTCTTCAAGATTAGTTATACAGAAATCCAAAAAAGAAGCTTTGGTAAGTTTGAAGATGTATTTTTTCTTGAGATTTTTTAAATATATCATTTAAAATAAAACTTTTCTCATACTATTGATACATAATTTAATATAAATATTCATTATTTTTCTCTCCAGTTTTTCTATACACGTAGATCAAATGTAAAACTATCATATGTTTTCGCTACTACGTTTTATACATATTAATATTTGCTGAAGTTTATGTCGCAGATCGTAAGATTATATCCGATTATATTGTTGACAATATCGTTGTTGAGTTAAGTGGCATTATATTGTTTACAATGTTGTTGGGAAGTTCAATGATATGATATGGTTACAAATATTGTTGTTGAATAAAGTGGCATTAAATTGTTGACAAATTCGTCGTTGATTTAAGTTGCCATTTTATGGTTGACATTATCGCAGTTGAGTTAAGTGGCATTTTACTGTAGACAATATCAATGTTGAGTTAAGTGGCATCATATGGTGAACAATATCGTTGTTAAGTTTAGTGGCATTATATGGTTAAAAAAAATGTTGTTGATTTCGGTGGCATGATATGGTCGACAATATCGTTGCTGAGTTAAGTGGTGTTATACTGCTGACAATATCGTTGTTGAATTCGGTGGCATGATGTGGTTTACAATATTGTTGTTGAGTTCAGTGGCATGATGTGGTTTACAATATTGTTGTTGAGTTCAGTTGCATGATATGGTCAACAATATCGTTGTGGAGTTAAGTGGTGTTATACTGCTGACAATATCGTTGTTGAATTCAGTGGCATGATGTGGTTTACAATATTGTTGTTGAGTTCAGTGGCATGATGTGGTCGACAATATCGTTGTTGAGTTAAGTGGTGTTACATTGCTGACAATATCGTTGTTGAATTCAGTGGCATGATGTGGTTACAATATAGTTGTTGAATTCAGTGGCATGATGTGGTTACAATATCGTTGTTGAATTCAGTGGCATGATGTGGTTACAATATTGTTGTTGAATTCAGTGGCATAGTGGTTTACTATATCGTTGTTGAGTTACGTGACATTTTATGATTGACAACACCATTGTTAAGTTAAGTGACATTATTTGTTTTAAAATGTTGTTGTGCAGTTCAGTGACATTATATGGTTTTAAATATCGTTGTGCAATTCAGCGGAGTTTGATGGGAAAAGGTAAACGTCATTCAAAGTGTTTTCTCTTACCTAATGTCTTGTTCTCACATGACTACGGTATCACTCAATGAGTACCTCGTATGCAATTATGTTCAATAGCTTATTGTGATGTGTAAAGCTGAATGAAATAAAGTGTCACAAAACGGTAGTTCGAACTCAGAATTGATAAAACTAGGAAAGCATATGCAACGAGGAAAGTTTTACATGGAAACGTTTAGAAAAGTACAAACAAGGTAAGACCATATGTTCCGGGAGGGTAAGCGTCATAAAACACGTGGAAGATCCTAGTTAACATCATCCCAATTGCTCCATAGGAGGTTATTAGTCTTTATCATTTATTTGTGAACACCAAATAAAATTGCATAGCAGGCAAGATATAATCATATGTGTCATTAAACTCGTACAACCATTTACACCCGGTATAATCTAACCATAGACCTACAGCTCGATTTTGAGTTTTGTTTTTAGTTTCGTTTAAGCTTTCTTGTGTTTTTCAAGGATCTCTTTGTACAACTGGGATTTATTCATAATTTGTCGCGGTTACATCGAATTTAAATTAAAAATTAAAGATTTATTTTGTGGAGTCACCGTTAAGGGCCTGTCACACACTACCGATATACCTCGCCGGGGCTAAAAAGGATCAGACTATTTACAACGGCGAGAATATCGACAGAGCTCCGGCAAGAAAGCACTTAACAAATTAAAATTTACCATATCAATACCAATGTAGTACCGGCGTTCCCGTTCTGATACCGATATAAGAGCCGATGTGCTACCGAATACCACTTTTCTGACACCTCAGTGTTACCGATGAGCCGTCTTTGTTCTACCGATGAGCTGCCGTTGTTCCACCGATGAGCCGCCAATGTTTTACCGATATGCCACCGTTGACCGGAGCTATAGCGGAGTGATATCGTTGCGCTGCCGATGTTACGGTAGTACATCGGCGGCGCATCAGTACTACAATGGTGGTAATCGGTAGTAGTACGTATACGGTATCACATTGGTACTGATGTAGTACACATTGAGGCCACTTGAGAGCCGCCGGTCCATTACGGTGCGTTACCGGTGTTCCACAGACCGGACTACTGCCAATGGACTCGCTCCGGCAGCGCAACGGCGGAAACTTCTTTTGAGCAAGTTCATTTTTTTTTGTCCACCGTCGCCTGCCATTGTTAAATGTGTTGCCGATGTTCTGACGATATACTGCCGTTCTTATCGCTGTGGTACCGTTACGCTGCCGTACTAGTACCGATCTCCGAAAATTGCCAAATTGGTGCTCCGGTATATAGCTCCGGCGGCCCAAATCGACTAGTTATGACAGGCCCTTTAGTCTTTCTGTATCCTTTGGTGTTTTAATGATTTATAGTGCACGATGTTTTTGTATATTGAAATGTCATGTATATTTAGAGTGATTCAACTGTCAAGATGAAAAGTCGTGAAAATGTGTCAACATGCGTCTGTTTTAATACATCAAAGATAAAAATATAAATCTGAAGCTGATTTGAAGTATTAGAGATAGAAACATGTTAATGTGAAGCTGATTTGATACAATAAAGATAAAATACGTCAATATGAAGCTAATTCAATGCATTAACTATAAAATATGTCAATGTGAAGCTGATTAAATATATAATAGATAAAATATGTCAGTGTGAAGCTGATTTAATACATTACAGATAAAATATGTCAATATGAAGCTAATTTAATGAATTAAATATACAAAATGTCAATGTGAAGCTGATTAAATATATTACAGATAAAATATGTCAATATGAAGCTAAATTATAACATTAAACATAAAATATGTCAATGTGAAGCTGATTTAATACATTACAGATAAAATATGTCAATATGAAGCTAGTTTAATGCATTAAATATACAAAATGTCAATGTGAAGCTGATTAAATATATTACAGATAAAATATGTCAATATGAAGCTAAATTATAACATTAAACATAAAATATGTCAATGTGAAGCTGATTAAAAACATAAAAGATAAAATGTGTCAATATGAAGCTAATTTAGTACTTTAATATGAAATATGTCAATGTGATGCTGATAAGTCAATGTTAACCTGATTAACTACATTATAGAAAAAAAAAATGCTATGTGAAATTGTTTAAATACATTAAATATAAAATATGTCGATGTGAAGCTGATTAAACATATAACAGATAAAATATGTCAATATGAAGCTGATGAAACATATTACAGATAAAATATGTCAATGTGAAGCTGATTAAATACATTACAGATAAAAAATGTGTCAATATGAAGCTGATTAAATACAATAAATATAAAATATGTCAATGTGAAGCTGATTAAATACATTAAATATAAAATGTGTCAATGTGAAGCTGATTAAACATATTACAGATAAAATATGTCAATGTAAAGCTGATTAAATACATTAAATAAAAAAATGTGTCAATAAGAAGCTGATTAAATACAATAAATATAAAATATATCAATGTGAAGCTGATTAAAAATATTACAGATAAAATATGTCAATGTAAAGCTGATTAAATACACTAAATATAAAATGTGTCAATATGAAGCTGATTAAATACATTAAATATAAAATATGTCGATGTGAAGCTTATTAAACATATTACAGATAAAATATGTAAATGTGAAGCTGATTAAATACATTACGGATAAAAGGTGTCAATATGAAGCTGATTAAACTTATTACAGATAAAATATGTCAATGTGAATTTGCTTAAATACATTAAATATAAAATGTGTCAATATGAAGCTGATTAAAAACAATAAATATAAAATGTGTCAATATGAAGCTGATTAAAAACATTATAGATAAAATGTGTCGATGTGAAGCTGATTAAAAAAATTCAATATAAAATGTGTCAATATGAAGCTGATTAAATACATTAAATATAAAATGTGTCAATATAAAGCTGATTAAACATATTACAGATAAAATGTGTTAAAGTGAAGCTGAATAAATACATTACAGATAAAATATGTCAATATGAAGCTGATTAAATACAATAAATATAAAATATGTCAATGTGAAGCTGATTAAATACATTAAATATAAAATGTGTCAATGTGAAGCTGATTAAACATATTACAGATAAAATATGTCAATGTAAAGCTGATTAAATACATTAAATATAAAATGTGTCAATATGAAGCTGATTAAATACAATAAATATAAAATATGTCAATGTGAAGCTGATTAAAAACATTAAATATAAAATGTGTCAATGTGAAGCTGATTAAACATATTACAGATAAAATATGTCAATGTAAAGCTGATTAAATACATTAAATATAAAATGTGTCAATATGAAGCTGATTAAATACAATAAATATAAAATATGTCAATGTGAAGCTGATTAAAAATATTACAGATAAAATATGTCAATGTAAAGCTGATTAAATACACTAAATATAAAATGTGTCAATATGAAGCTGATTAAATACATTAAATATAAAATATGTCGATGTGAAGCTTATTAAACATATTACAGATAAAATATGTAAATGTGAAGCTGATTAAATACATTACGGATAAAAGGTGTCAATATGAAGCTGATTAAACTTATTACAGATAAAATATGTCAATGTGAATTTGCTTAAATACATTAAATATAAAATGTGTCAATATGAAGCTGATTAAAAACAATAAATATAAAATGTGTCAATATGAAGCTGATTAAAAACATTATAGATAAAATGTGTCGATGTGAAGCTGATTAAAAAAATTCAATATAAAATGTGTCAATATGAAGCTGATTAAATACATTAAATATAAAATGTGTCAATATAAAGCTGATTAAACATATTACAGATAAAATGTGTTAAAGTGAAGCTGAATAAATACATTACAGATAAAATATGTCAATATGAAGCTGATTAAATACAATAAATATAAAATATGTCAATGTGAAGCTGATTAAATACATTAAATATAAAATGTGTCAATGTGAAGCTGATTAAACATATTACAGATAAAATATGTCAATGTAAAGCTGATTAAATACATTAAATATAAAATGTGTCAATATGAAGCTGATTAAATACAATAAATATAAAATATGTCAATGTGAAGCTGATTAAAAACATTAAATATAAAATGTGTCAATGTGAAGCTGATTAAACATATTACAGATAAAATATGTCAATGTAAAGCTGATTAAATACATTAAATATAAAATGTGTCAATATGAAGCTGATTAAATACAATAAATATAAAATATGTCAATGTGAAGCTGATTAAAAATATTACAGATAAAATATGTCAATGTAAAGCTGATTAAATACACTAAATATAAAATGTGTCAATATGAAGCTGATTAAATACATTAAATATAAAATATGTCGATGTGAAGCTTATTAAACATATTACAGATAAAATATGTAAATGTGAAGCTGATTAAATACATTACGGATAAAAGGTGTCAATATGAAGCTGATTAAACTTATTACAGATAAAATATGTCAATGTGAATTTGCTTAAATACATTAAATATAAAATGTGTCAATATGAAGCTGATTAAAAACAATAAATATAAAATGTGTCAATATGAAGCTGATTAAAAACATTATAGATAAAATGTGTCGATGTGAAGCTGATTAAAAAAATTCAATATAAAATGTGTCAATATGAAGCTGATTAAATACATTAAATATAAAATGTGTCAATATAAAGCTGATTAAACATATTACAGATAAAATGTGTTAAAGTGAAGCTGAATAAATACATTACAGATAAAATATGTCAATATGAAGCTGATTAAATACAATAAATATAAAATATGTCAATGTGAAGCTGATTAAATACATTAAATATAAAATGTGTCAATGTGAAGCTGATTAAACATATTACAGATAAAATATGTCAATGTAAAGCTGATTAAATACATTAAATATAAAATGTGTCAATATGAAGCTGATTAAATACAATAAATATAAAATATGTCAATGTGAAGCTGATTAAAAACATTAAATATAAAATGTGTCAATGTGAAGCTGATTAAACATATTACAGATAAAATATGTCAATGTAAAGCTGATTAAATACATTAAATATAAAATGTGTCAATATGAAGCTGATTAAATACAATAAATATAAAATATGTCAATGTGAAGCTGATTAAAAATATTACAGATAAAATATGTCAATGTAAAGCTGATTAAATACACTAAATATAAAATGTGTCAATATGAAGCTGATTAAATACATTAAATATAAAATATGTCGATGTGAAGCTTATTAAACATATTACAGATAAAATATGTAAATGTGAAGCTGATTAAATACATTACGGATAAAAGGTGTCAATATGAAGCTGATTAAACTTATTACAGATAAAATATGTCAATGTGAATTTGCTTAAATACATTAAATATAAAATGTGTCAATATGAAGCTGATTAAAAACAATAAATATAAAATGTGTCAATATGAAGCTGATTAAAAACATTATAGATAAAATGTGTCGATGTGAAGCTGATTAAAAAAATTCAATATAAAATGTGTCAATATGAAGCTGATTAAATACATTAAATATAAAATGTGTCAATATAAAGCTGATTAAACATATTACAGATAAAATGTGTTAAAGTGAAGCTGAATAAATACATTACAGATAAAATATGTCAATATGAAGCTGATTAAATACAATAAATATAAAATATGTCAATGTGAAGCTGATTAAATACATTAAATATAAAATGTGTCAATGTGAAGCTGATTAAACATATTACAGATAAAATATGTCAATGTAAAGCTGATTAAATACATTAAATATAAAATGTGTCAATATGAAGCTGATTAAATACAATAAATATAAAATATGTCAATGTGAAGCTGATTAAAAACATTAAATATAAAATGTGTCAATGTGAAGCTGATTAAACATATTACAGATAAAATATGTCAATGTAAAGCTGATTAAATACATTAAATATAAAATGTGTCAATATGAAGCTGATTAAATACAATAAATATAAAATATGTCAATGTGAAGCTGATTAAAAATATTACAGATAAAATATGTCAATGTAAAGCTGATTAAATACACTAAATATAAAATGTGTCAATATGAAGCTGATTAAATACATTAAATATAAAATATGTCGATGTGAAGCTTATTAAACATATTACAGATAAAATATGTAAATGTGAAGCTGATTAAATACATTACGGATAAAAGGTGTCAATATGAAGCTGATTAAACTTATTACAGATAAAATATGTCAATGTGAATTTGCTTAAATACATTAAATATAAAATGTGTCAATATGAAGCTGATTAAAAACAATAAATATAAAATGTGTCAATATGAAGCTGATTAAAAACATTAGAGATAAAATGTGTCGATGTGAAGCTGATTAAAAAACTCAATATAAAATGTGTCAATATGAAGCTGATTAAATACATTAAATATAAAATGTGTCAATATAAAGCTGATTAAACATATTACAGATAAAATGTGTTAAAGTGAAGCTGAATAAATACATTACAGATAAAATATGTCAATATGAAGCTGATTAAATACATAACAGATAAAATATGTCAATATGAAGCCGAT
Organism: Mizuhopecten yessoensis; assembly: GCF_002113885.1. Taxonomy (NCBI): domain Eukaryota; kingdom Metazoa; phylum Mollusca; class Bivalvia; order Pectinida; family Pectinidae; genus Mizuhopecten; species Mizuhopecten yessoensis. The sequence continues at coordinate 25,175 of NW_018407566.1, forward strand.
TAAACATATTATAGATAAAATATGTCAATGTGAAGCTGATTTCATCTTTCGTACATGTCTATACCCTCCTCAGCTTGAAATGAAGGACAGTGCTGACTCTTTTACATGAGCTGCTTTCATCGATCTTTAGTTACAACATGACCAACTTTGACGGCTTCCTAATGTAAATCTCAGATAAGCTGGACGACTTTGCATTTCATGATAGTCATATCCTTGTTTCCATACCTCTTGTGTTTACATATCGCAGTTGTATCGGTATTCAAGAGCTTGCCCCAATATCACAATATCCTAAATAGAGGTCAGCTGCTGGCAGACACATTTGCAACACAGGGGTTCCAAAGATGCAGGCTGATCAGGACTATGGGCTAGTTTTACGTGCGCCATCATCATCTCATAGGGAAATGTGCTTTTTATTTGTGTGATATGAAGGTGATTTGTATTAACCTCCTAATTGTGTCATGCTGTTATGTTGTCAATACCCGAGTTATCGATGTGAAGACACAAAATTACTAGATTTGCATGGCTTGTGTCATCGATGCAGCAGAAAACGCTTATCCTCCTGGAACGCCTTGTCTTATCCTCCTTGTTCTTTTTTAAGGGTCTCCATGTACATATTTAAATTGTTCGTATTCTCTCTAGTTTTAACAATTTTAAGTTCACTTTATGTTTTTTGTTTGCACTTCGGTTTTCTCTTGTTTTTTATGTATACGTACGTGTACTTGTCAATTGAGTTCCGCATACTTTGGCAGTATTTCATACTATGTTAACGTTACGTCATGATTCCGTTCTTGACGTCATTTTGCCAATCATCATTGTTGATATTATTATATATTTTCGGAGCGCAAAAACTGAGAATAGAATTATAAAGAAAGATTGAACGCCCTTTCCCCAACATACCCGGTATAGTTTCATGTTTGATTTTATAGTCATTAATGATCTGATATATGCTTTTACATATATTTCATATTTTTAAGCATTGTTATCAACAGTACACACAAGATTCCTGGAACAGCCTAATGTCACCAAGATGTTTTCTCTAAACGGTTATCTAAAGGTCGAGGCGGGAGGGGAAGCTTCAAGATGACACTGATCGAATTGCATATTTTAACGTTTTCGCAAAAATGCTTGACCATGTGTTAAAGGAATTTTACATTCGTGTCCATTTCTCATGAGAATTATAAAGATCGTCACAAGTCATATGCTCGCTAAATAAAACAAAAGTTTTTAGACTCGCTTCATAAATCTCAAGTGAAGTGGAAAATTACGTAAGATCCTATTCATACAGTCTCAATGTTAATCTTTTATTACCTCGCAGTGTAAACAAGAGGGAGAGAAGCCAGGTCGCTGTCCAACATGCGATTCCACCGTAAGTACAAAACACACCTCTCTCGGACGTAAACAGATAAATCACACCAATGTTTGAACGCCCGACATTTAGCAAATATAATTAATCCTCTCGCGAACCATTCTCTTAGATATTTCCCCCAATTTCTCCCTAGGTAAAACCTTTCCGACAATAAATAAAGGGTTTTATTTGCTGCTTATTTATTTATAATGTAGTTAAAAAAGTATTTCACACACAGGTAACAAGCAATGTTATTGAATTTGTACAACATTGTAACCAAATATGTAATTTGTGACTAACTGGTTACTATATATAGCTAGTATCATGTAGTGAATTGGTGTTATTCAATCCTCTGAATGGCCGTTGATCGGGTCCTTAATTTCTTGTATTATTCATCAAAACAAACTTTAAACTTAATGGTGTAGTTAATACGTAACATTTGTTTAAATATGGGTTCCTTTCTGATTTTCTTTCTGATATTTGCACTTTATACCAAATTTGATCTTTCCAATACATCTAGCACTGTGTGTCGAAACTCAATATATTTCGTCATGATATCTCACTGTTTTTAGACTTCTAAATTTCTACTGGACGAAATGAATTTACGTTTTACTTTTCACGATTACTTTGATATGATAGTAAAATCTACACGGTACTAAAACATTTAAGTACATATTTTTGTGATCTGCAGTCGACTGTGAAAGTAAACTACGGTTACTTTAAACATGAACTGTAATTTGTATTCTCCAATATAAAATCAAAATTGTGATCATGCAGGCGACTTAAATATCTCAGAATCACCAGGAACACATCATCAACAGTTACAGTTTTTAAGATCGCCTCGGATTTCATCGAACGGAACAATAATCAAATATAAACCTTGTATCTCTTATATAATCTTTGTATGCATTTTAATAGTTATTCATCATTTAGGGTGGAAAAAGTCACGATAGGCAATTAAGTGATCCAACTCTTGCTTCTGAATACTGTAAAATTGTTAAATTTCGAGGAGGGGGATTAATTTCGCTGTATTACCATGAATATCAAAACATACAAAAAAGACCCGTTTACGCTTTGGTTACAGAATAATGAATTTATAAAAACACCAATTCAATATCGTTTTTCCATTTTTTTGACAAACACTTGTGTTAAAGAAATCCTATCACCCCGACACAAAAAATACCCTCGTGAGCGCGATATTTTTACCTAGTGATGTTGCGCGAAATTTAGGTCCCGCGAAATAGTTCTGAGCAGGACAACGGCAAAATATTATCCTGGCAAAATTGAAAAGTTCTTCCCTTTTAGATGACTACGACATCAACGTCATTTTTGTATGACTGATAAGCCAAGTGAAATTATTTACCAAATAAGAAATACAACATCAGAAAAGTGTATATAAGGAAAAATTTCAACCAAAAATAGTGACATTATCTCGAGATATCGGATATCGAAAACTGTGGACTATAAAATCATGAGTTACTGAAACATGCTCATTTAAATATGTTTTTGTCATTTCAGTCCTTATAACAGTATCACTGGCAATAGCCTATGGAATCACTATGATAGAACCTACTACAACAACCACACCTACTACAACAACCACAACTACTATAACAACCACTTCTACTAAAACAACAACACCTACTACAAGTACTACACCTACTAAAACAACACCTACAACAACAACAACTACACCTACTACAACAACCACACCTACTACAACAACTACACCTACTACAACAACTACTTCTACTTCAACAATTACACCTATTACAACAACTACACGTACTACAACAACGACACCTACAACAACAACCACACCTACTACAACAACCACACCTATTACAACACTTCTACTTCAACAATTACACCTATTACAACAACTACACGTACTACAACAACGACACCCACAACAACAACCACACCTACTACAACAACCACCTCTACTACAACAACCACACCTACTACAGCAACTACACCTACTACAACAACCAGACCTGCTACAACAACCACACCTACTAAAATAACCACACCTACTACAACAACCACACCTACTCCAACAACCACACCTACTACAACAACTACACCTACTAAAACAACCACACAAACTACAACAACAACACCTACTACAACAACTACACCTATTACAACAAATACACCTATTACAACAACTACACCTACTAAAACAATGACACCTACAACAACAACANACTACAACAACAACACCTACTACAACAACTACACCTATTACAACAAATACACCTATTACAACAACTACACCTACTAAAACAACGACACCTACAACAACAACCACACCTACTACAACAACCACACCTACTACAACAACCACACCTACTACAACAACTATACCTACTACAACAAGTACACCTACTAAAACAACAACACCTACAACAACAACCACACCTATTACAACAACTACACCTACTACAACAACTACTTCTACTTCAACAACTACACCTACTACAACAACTACACCTACTGCAACAACTACACCTACTACAACAAGTACACCTACTAAAACAACGACACCTACAACAACAACCACCCCTATTACAACAACTACACCTTCTACAACAACCACACCTACTACACCTACTACAACAACCACAACTACCATAACAACCACTTCTACTAAAACAACAACACCTACAACAACACCCACACCTATTACAACAATTACACCTACTACAACAACAACACCTGCTACAACAACCACCCCTACTACAACAACGACACGTACTACAACAAACACCCCTACTACAACAACCCCCCATACTACAACAACCACACCAACTACAACAACTACACCTACTGCAACAACTACCCCTACTACAACAACTACCCCTATTACAACAAATACACCTATTACAACAAATACACCTATTACAACAACTACACCGACTAAAACAACGACACCTAAAACAACAACCACACCGACTACAACAACCACACCTACTTCAACAACTACACCTACTCCAACAACTACACCTCCTACAACAACCACACCTGCTTCAACAACTACACCTCCTTCAACAACTACACCTGCTTCAACAACGACTCCTACTACAACAACGACCCCTTCTACATCAACGACCCCTACAATAACACCCACACCTACTACAACAACTATACCTACTCAACAACTACACCTACTACAACACCTACACCTACTGCAACAACTACACCTTCTACAACAACCACACCTACTACGACAACCACACCTACTACAACACCCACACCAACTACAACCACACCTACACTTACCCCTCCTACTACACCCACCTACTAAAACAACGACACCTACAACAGCCACACCTACTACAACAACTACCCATACTACAACAACTACACCTACTAAAACAACGATACCTAAAACAACAACCACACCGACTACAACAACCACACCTACTGCAACACCTACTACAACAACTACTTCTACTACAACAACTACACCTAGTACAACAACTACACCTACTAAAACAACGATACCTAAAACAACAACCACACCGACTACAACAACCACACCTACTGCAACAACCACACCTACTCCAACAACTGCACCTACCCCAGCAACTACACCTACTTCAACAACTACGCCTACTACAACAACAACACCTACTCCAACAACTACACCTACTACAACGACCACACCTACTACAACAACTCCACCTACTACACCAACTACACCTACTAAAACAACGACTCCTAAAACAACAACCACACCTACTACAACACCTACTACAACAACTACACGTACTACAACAACCACACATAACTACAACTACCACACGTATTAAAACAACCACACCTACTACAACCCTACTACAACAACTACACCTAGTACAACAACTACACCTACTAAAAAAACGACACCTACAACAACAACCACTACAACAACCACAACTACTACAACAGCCACACCTACTACAACAACTATACCTACTCAACAACTACACCTACTACAACACCTACACCTACTACAACAACTATTTCTACTTCAACAACGACACCTACAACAACCACACCAACTACAACAAATACACCTACTAAAACAACGACACCTAAATCAACAACCACACCTACTACAACAGCTACACCAATTACAACAATTACACCTATTACAACAACTACACCTACTAAAACAACGACACCTACAACAACAACCACACCTACTACAACAACCACACCTACTACAACAACCACACCTACTACAACAACTATACCTACTACAACAAGTACACCTACTAAAACAACAACACCTACAACAACAACCACACCTATTACAACAACTACACCTACTACAACAACCACACCTACTACAACAACTACTTCTACTTCAACAACTACACCTACTACAACAACTACACCTACTACAACAACTACCCCTACTACAACAACCACACCTACTACAACAACTACACCTACTACAACAAGTACACCTACTAAAACAACAACACCTACAACAACAACCACACCTATTACAACAACTACCCCTACTACAACAACCACACCTATTACAATAACCACTTCTACTACAACAACCGCACCTACTTCAACAGCTACACCTACTACAACAACCATACCTACTACAAGAAACACACCTACTACAACAACCTCCGATACTAAAACAACCACACCTACTACAACAACCACACCTACTATAACAATTACACCTACTTCAACAGTTACACCTACTACAACAAACACACCGCAACCACACCTACAACAACAACCACACCTACTACAACAACCACACCTATTACAACAACTACACCTACTACAACAACCACACCTACAACAACAACCACGCCTACTACAACAACCACACCTACTACAACAACTACACCTACTAAAACAACCACACCTACTACAACATCAACACCTACTACAACAACTACACCTATTACAACAACTACACCTACTTCAACAACTACCCCTACTACAACAACCTCAACTACTACAACAACCACACCTACTACAACAACCACACCTACTACTACAACAACTACACCTACTACAACAACTACCCCTACTACAACAACCACACCTACTACAACAACCTCACCTACTACAACAACCACCCCTACTACAACAACCACACCTACTACAACAACTATACCTACTACAACAAGTACACCTACTAAAACAACGACACCTACAACAACAACTACACCTACTACAACAAGTACACCTACTAAAACAACAACACCTACAACAACAACCACTCCTATTACAACAACTACACCTACTACAACAACCACACCTATTATAACAACCACACCTACTACAACAACCACACCTACTATAACAATTACACCTACTTCAACAGTTACACCTACTACAACAAACACACCGACTACAACAACCACACCTACTACAACAACCTCACCTACTACAACAACCACCCCTACTACAACAACCACACCTACTACAACAACCCCCCCTACTACAACAACACCTACTACAACAACCACACCTACTACAACAACCCCCCCTACTACAACAACACCTACTACAACAACCACACCTACTACAACAGCTACACCAATTACAACAATGACACATTCTATAACAACCACACCTACTACAACAACCACCCCTTCTACAACAATTACACCTACTTCAACAGTTACATCTACTACAACAAACACACCGACTACAACAACCACACCTACTACAACAACCTCACCTACTACAACAACCACACCTACTACAACAACCTCACCTACTACAACAACCACCCCTACTACAACAACTACACCTACTACAACAAGTACACCTACTACAACAACTACACCTACTTCAACAAGTACACCTACTAAAACAACCCCACCTACAACAACAACCACACCTACTACAACAACCACACCTTCTACAACAATTACACCTACTTCAACAGTTACACCTACTACAACAACCACACCTACTACAACAACCCCCCCTACTACAACAACACCTACTACAACAACCACACCTACTACAACAGCTACACCAATTACAACAATTACACATTCTATAACAACCACACCTACTACAACAACCACACCTTCTACAACAATTACACCTACTTCAACAGTTACACCTACTACAACAAACACACCGACTACAACAACCACACCTACTACAACAACCTCACCTACTACAACAACCACACCTACTACAACAACCACACCTACTACAACAACTCCACCTTCTGCCACAACCACTGCTACTACAACAATTACACCTACTTCAACAGTTACACCTACTACAACAACTACACCTACTACAACAACCACACCTGATACAACAGCCACACCTACTACAACAACGACACGTACTACATTAAACACACTTACTACAACAACCACTCATACTACAACAACAACACCTACCAAAACAACCACTCCTACTACAACAACGTCTCCAACTACAATAACCACTCCTACTACAACAACAACACATTCTACAACAACGTTTCCTACTACAACAACTACAACTTCTACAACAACCACACCTACTACAACAACTACACCTACTTCAACAACTACACCTACTAAAACAACGACACCTACAACAACAACCACACCTACTACAACAACCACACCTACTAAAACAACCACATCTACTACAACAACCACACCTACTACAACAACCACATCTACTACAACAACCAAACCTACTACAACAACTACACCTACTACAACAACCACACCTATTACAATAACCACTTCTACTACAACAACCACACCTACTTCAACAGCTACACCTACTACAACAACCATACCTACTACAAGAAACACACCTACTACAACAACCACCTCTACTAAAACAACCACACCTACTACAACAACCACACCTACAACAACAACCACACCTACTACAACAACCACCTCTACTACAACAACCACACCTACTACAGCAACTACACCTACTACAACAACCAGACCTGCTACAACAACCACACCTACTAAAATAACCACACCTACTACACCTACTAAAACAACGACAACAACCACACCTACAACAACAACCACACCTACTACAACAACCACTCCTACTACAACAACCTCACCTACTACAACAACCACACCTACTACAACAACTACACATTCTACAACAACCACTGCTACTACAACAATTACACCTACTTCAATAATAACACCTACTACAACAACTACACCTTCTACAACAACCACACCTGCTACAACAACAACACCTACAACAACAACCACACCTACTACAACAACGACACGTACTACAACAAACACACCTACTACAACAACCACCCATACTACAACAACCACACCAACCACAACAACCACTCCTGCTACAACAACGTCTCCAACTACAATAACCACTCCTACTACAACAACAACACATTCTACAACAACGTTTCCTACTACAACAACCACACCTACTACAACAACTACACCTACTACAATAACCTCACTTATTACAACAACCCCACCTACTACAAAAACCACAGCTACTCCAACAACCACCCCTGCTACAACAACGTCCCCAACTACAATAACCACCCCGACTACAACAACAACACATACTCCAACAACGTTTCCTACTACAACAACCCCACCTAATACCACAACCCCACCTACTACAACAACCACGCCTACTACAACAACTACACGTACTACAACAACCACCCCTGCTACAACAACCACACCTACTCCAACAACCACACCTACTACAACAACTACACGTACTACAACAACCACACCTTCTACAACAACTACACTTACTTCAACAACTACACCTACTACAACAACCTCACTTATTACAACAACCACACCTACTACAACAACTACACCTACTTCAACAATTACACCTACTACAACAACAACACCTGCTACAACAACCACACCTACTACAACAACCACACCTTCTACAACAACTACACTTACTTCAACAACTACCCCTACTACAACAACCTCACTTATTACAACAACCCCACCTACTACAACAACCACACCTGCTACAACAACCACACCGACTACGACAACCACACCTACTACAACAACTATACCTACTACAACAACCACACCTACTACAACAACCACACCTACTGCAACAACAACATCTACTACAATAACAATTCCTACTACCACAACTACACCTACTACAACAACCACACCAACTGCAATAGCTACACCTACTTCAACAACTACACCTGCTTCAACAACGACTCCTACTACAACAACGACACCTTCTACATCAACGACACCTACTATAACAACCACACCTACTACAACAACTATACCTACTACAACAACCACACCTTCCACAACAACCACACCTACTACAACAACCACACATACAACAACGACACCTACTAAAACAACCACTCCTACTACAACAACCACCCCTACTACAACAACCACACCTACTACAACAACTACACGTACTACAACAACCACACATACAACAACGACACCTACTAAAACAACCACTCCTACTACAACAACCACCCCTGCTACAACAACCACACCTACTACAACAACCACACCTACAACAACAACCACACCTACTACAATAACCACTACTACAACAACAACCACACCTACTACAACAACCACACCTACTACAACAACCACACCAACTACAACCACACCAACACGTACCACTCCTACTACACCCACACCTACTACAGCAACTACACCTACTACAACAACCACACCTACTACAACAACCACACCTACTACAACAACCACACTAACTACAACCACACCTACACTTACCACTCCTACTACACCCACACCTACTACAGCAACTACACCTACTACAACAATCACACTTACTACAACAACCACACCTACTACAACAACCACACCAACTACAACCACACCTACACTTACCACTCCTACTACACCCACACCTACTACAACAACCACACTTACTATAACAACCACATCTTCTTCAACAACCACACCTGCTACAACATTTAGTATTCCAACTTCTAGTACTCCATCATCTGCTATTCCTACATCTACTATTCTAACATCAACTACCCAATCATCTTCTAGTGTTACATATATTGCTCAAACATCTTCTTCTCCTTCATCTACTACTCCTACATATACTATCCTATCTACTACTCCAACATCTACTGCTCTTACATCAACTACTCCAACATCAACTACTCCAACATCTACTACTCCGACATCTACTGCTCTTACATCAACTACTCCAACATCTACTGCTCTTACATCAACTACTCCAACAACTACTGCTCCAACAACTGCTACTCCAACATCTACTGCTCCAACATCTGCTACTCCAACATCTACTTCTCCAACATCTACTTCTCCAACATCTGCTTCTCAAACAGTTACTACTCTAACATCCAGTACTCCAACATCTACTACTCCAACATCTACTTCTCCAACATCTACTGCTCCAACATCTACTACTCCAACATCTACTAATCCAACATCTACTATTCCACCAACTACTGCTCCAACATCTGCTACTCCAACATCTACTTCCCCAACATCTACTTCTCCAACATCTGCTTCTCAAACAGTTACTACTCTAACATCCAGTACTCCAACATCTACTACTCCATCATCTACTACTCCAGCATCTACTACTCCAACATCTACTACACCAACATCTACTACTCCAGCATCTACTACTCCAACATCTACTACTCCAGCATCTACTACTCCAACATCTACTATTCCAACATCTACTACTCCAACATCTACTTCTCCAACATCTACTACTCCAACATCTACTACTCCAACATCTACTAATCCAACATCTACTATTCCAACAACTACTGCTCCAACATCTGCTACTCCAACAACTACTACTCCAACATCTACTACTCCAACATCTACTACTCCAACATCTACTATTCCAACAACTACTGCTCCAACATCTACTATTCCAACAACTACTGCTCCAACATATACTTCTCCAACATCTACTGCTCCAACATCTGCTACTCCAACAACTACTGCTCCAACATCTACTACTCCAACATCTACTTCTCCAACATCTACTTCTCAAACAGTTACTACTCTAACATCCAGTCCTCTAACATCCAGTACTCCAACATCTACTGCTCTTACATCTACTACTCGTACTTCCACCATAATTACAACCATTACACCTACAACTACAACATCTGCTGCTCCACCTCCTATCACTCAGACAACGGAAACGGTTGTGCCTCTAAGTAAGTTTTAATGATTTATATTGATGAATGATTAAATTTGAATATTGAAACGAGCAATTCGCTTTGCTTAAATCGTTCTTCGTTTTAACTTCAAGTAAGTATATACCACATACACTCATAATCATAACAAAAGAAGCACTGTGAATTATGATGTTACCGTTAATAAGCAAAATGCTAAGAAAAACAATTATAATATTGGCAGATTATAGACAACATGATAGTTATTCTAAGCAATGCGAAATGCAAGAGTTCATGTTTTATCGTTATGGATCTTAACATTCAAAAGCTCAAAAAATAATACAGGCAGGATATCATTTACTAATAATTAATAAAATGTGTAAAACTTCGTTTCATTTCATCATATATTATTGAGTAAACAATAGGATTGAACAGCAGGCTAGGCCATTATAAGTTCTCTCTTTAGGTTAACATGACAAAGACAGAGATGAAACGTGTAAAACTTGTACGGAGAAAATATTCAGCATTTTCAAATAGATAAAAACGATAGTAATACATTTGATATATTCACACAAATATGGATACAGTTGAAACTGCGGTATTCATCATTTAGTGACTCTTGGTTAAAAATGCATTCGCTTTGGTCTTTATATCAAATTTATCATGATTAGAAAGGTATTTGAAAATGCTGAATAATTTTTCACTTTTAAAAAGAGCCATTTCCGAGTTGTTTTCACAGACTTAGGTGCATCGTATTTTAAATCTGTTTTTGTTTAATGTCGAGGTCAATAAATCGGTCTCTTATTGAGAGTGGTGATGTTCACCTTATTATGATATTAATATGTAGATTGCATACTTGCTCTCCAAAATAATAAAATTGTTCATGGATAAAAACAATAACTATTAAGTCACTAGATGTTCAAATAAAATAATCAAGCTTCATTGTGCAAGTGATTCAGAACGGAAACCAGGTGTTGGTTCTAGATACCTTGCAATATCCTTTTCAAATATGTTGTATTTTTAGACCGAAACCTGTTGCATCACATAATGTACTGTGTTATCCAGTGAATATACCGACGTCATATTTTGTTGTGTATTAGCCCATGTAATATGACCTATCATCCCTGTGATTGTTTGTCAGTTTCAATTGTTTCAATTGTGACGTCAGGCCTCGGACAAGTATATGTCGTCACAGACTGGCGGCTTTTTACGTTTAAAGGCTGCGTGCAAATTGTCGTTTTGCACAAATAAATGCCGCAAATCTTGATTATGTTATATATAGGATCTTACACTCGTCTTTATTTCATAAGAAATTTATAAAACTCTTCGCGAATATTTTATTTTGCTCACCAGAGGCTCGCTAAAATGAAAAATTCTTAGACTCGTTTCATTAACCTCATATGAAATGGAAACTCATGTAAGATCCTATATATGTATTAATTAAGACGATGTAATAAAGTATCAATACAATTTTCAGGTAGTCTTACCATTTCGGTCAGTCTGACTCTTGTTGTGAAGGCCGAGTTTTGTGATGATTTAAAGGATAAGAAAAGCGATTTGTATAACTCCTACGAGCAAAACTTTTTTAAGTGGGTAAGTTTATGAAGTATTTTGTTTATAGACGCCAATACTATGAGCTCACATTCTTTTCAATACAAAATAATTCCTTATAGCAATTCCAAGAAATAAAGCAAATGTTCACAATAACTCATAGTGTTATACATTTTGCCATGATGTATCTATTATCAATTGTTCTAGGTGCTATCACGTATGCATGTCTTATGCTCATTATCTACGTTTTCTTTTTAGTTATTTCCGAGGTTGAACAATACAAGTGGATTTAAGAATGTAACTATCAATGGATTTAGGTAAGTTTATAATGTATTTTGTCAGTATTTTAAAAATCAGGTCGAATACATTTCAGAAAAAAAGTATGAAATGGTCTTTTCAACAGATATTTTGTATTGTTTGTATTATTCATCTACCCAAAAGTCGCATTTTTGTGTTATGCATTTTACATTAACGTTTTTTTATGAATATCCATACAAATACAATTGTATAACTAAATCCTTTATCAATATGATACAACAAATACCATTTATAATATTTGGATGTTGTCACTTGGTTCAATACGGTATTATGTTACGTTGTAGGAATGGAAGCACTGAGTGTGACTATTATTTGGACGTTGGAGCAGACACCAGTACAAGCGATGTAAAAAACAGTCTGCAAAAAACAAACTGGACCGGAGGGATTACACTCAACGGATCAGAGCACAACATTGATGATAAAACGACCAGGAGTAAAGTGCAAAAAGCTGCCACCGACAGTAAGAAATATTTTTGGAATAAAAATACCAAAATACATGTAATTTTTCATCATGAGGAATGATTTTTTCTGTGAGAGGAAATCAAAACTGAATCTATTTTGCTGCATTACTGGGAAAACACAAAGCCTACTTTACTATTTTATTGTTAATGTTATACCGTTAAGCTGTCTTCCCTTTCATTTCGATATCTCTTTTAGTAATTCTGTTGCCACTTTAGTTTGTATATTTATCTTGTGTATGGAAAATATCAGTAATCACCTTCCTTTTTGCTCTAATACATTTTACATAACGTTAGATAAAATTGTGCTCCGCGAGCGAGCTCATGATGAATCAACTTATGATCTAGACACATGAGTTGTTTTTAACAATGATGGATTTGTTTTCTTAATAATTATATATATATACATGTATTTTTGATGCAATGTAGTTGCAAATAAGACAAAATGTGAACTGGTGCAACCCTATCCTTGCGATGTTTACCATAAATGTGTCCACAACAAAGAAAAAGAGAATTTGCACTGCAAAAACAAATGCACTCATGATGTGTGTAAGGATTATGGACAGTGCCTTCTAAAACAGTCAGGAGAGACCATATGCATGTAAGTCAAAATAAAGTCATTCAACTCGTATGCAGTACAGTTAAGTAGGCTAAGTAATGGCTTGTACCTTTAGACAACCACTGTAAACAATACATTCGGTTGCAAATGGAATGTTTTAAGGCGGACTTTGAATTAAAAGTTAGAAATTAAAGCGGTTTCGAAGAAACTGTATATCGGCTAGCCAAATGGAGTTTTTAGCATTTCATGAAACTAAGGCGTCATAAATTTTATTGACACAGCGCCGCTGACGTAAGCGTATTTCTTTTCATCTTTTAAGTGGCTGTGTATATATGTAATACTCTCGTATTTTTGCTACCGTCATTATTTTCTAGGATACAAACTGTACACTGGTGTAACTGCAGATATATTGCAAGTAAATTTATCTTATTGTTGCATTGGTTTTATACTTCACAGATAGAACTTAACAGTACACACATTAGAAAAGCGTATTTTCTTATGCAAAAACCCGTAATTAGATCCCCAAAATGGAGTTCAGGACTTGTTGCATTCACTCCGTGTCTTTTTATACTCCTTCGTCGTCGTCTCTTTCTTCTTCGTCCTCCACCGTGAGTTGTCCGACCGTTTTCTCAAAAACTAATAATAGGATTCAAATGAAACTTCGCGAGTTTCCAAATGTTCAAGCCACCTCTAATATTGCAGCTGCATATTTAAGATGGTCGTCGCAGCCTCTGATCAATTAAGAGGTGGCCAATAGTTCACTCGGAAAATACTTTCTATGAAAATTGATCTCAATATCTATGGACATGGTAACATGAAGAGAAACATTTTTCTTTGCAACTGTGCCCAGGATGGCCACGACGGCCTCTGCTTTGCCACAATTATATGTTTACAGATTTCAATCAAATTTGATATTTCGAAGTAGTATGCCATTACGAACAGCAAATATATTTCGGTTGTTATCATATATCACTGCTAGGGCTGTTTTTGGGGACTTCTGCGATGACCCCCGTTACCATAGAACTTGTTATGTATTAAAGTGAATTGTATGTGCTTGATTGTATTTTTAAATGCTCGGAATTCTTGCGACAACTAAATGTCTTTCAGATTATGATTAATTGAGGAATTGCGTACATTCCCTTTTTGATTGGATCCATTATGAGCAGTGACACTTGTATGTAGTTCTTGTCTCTTTTGATGTCTACTCTGTTTCTGTTGTTGTCTTTTATTGTGACTTTGTTTATGGACGCCGCAGTATGTTTTGTTTATTTCACTTTTAATCTAAAACAACCTCTAAATACTTCTATAATCAAATTTTAACAGATCTGTCAAATGTTGTAAGATATACAAATGGATTTGATTCGAGTAAAACATGTGATAAAATATATAAGACAAGGGAGATAAATTTCATGCATATTAATCCTGGAATTTAGCAAAATGTATTTACCGACAAATATATTTCTTTCTTGTATGCTGGATCGTATCCAACATATTATGGCCGTTTAAAATGCATTACAATCCTAGCAAAAAATAAATATTCAAACCAATCTGAATAACAAAATAAGTAAAAAGTTCATTGTATAAAGGAGCAATTAGTTTGAAAACTATTTTTCCATTTTCTTTAATAAAGATTGTAAATTTGTGATTCCAAATACTTGGTCGATGGATTAAAGTTAATTCAAAAGTGTCCGTATTGACAATAATCATGTGGAATTATTCATGACACAAAATATTGTTTCGATATTCTTGCTCATATTCTTAACTTATATGTGTTCTTAAGCATGATGCATGTCATTGGACTTATTTATAGCCTGATATAAGCATGTGTAAGTACTGGTTAAAATTTAAGAATACGTTGCCGTATTATTTTCACAAAGTAGATCGGTTTCCGGAATAGGGATGAATGTACTAAATCAGGACTGATGGTATTTTACAGATGTCATCCAGACACCATATTTGAGTATTACAGTGATCGTTGTCTGAAGTCTAGTGACCTCACAAACATTCTGGCAGTTACCGCTGGAGTAGGAGGAGCAGTGATCATCATCATCATCGTCGTCATCATATGTGTATGCAAGCAAAGGAGGACGACAAAGAAAACCCATAGTAATACAAGGCAAGTATTATATTATCGGACAGACGTCAAGGACATTGACACGTGACAAGTGACAAGTGGTCGTTTGAATTGGAAATGAGGAGTTTGCTCATGCGCCGCTGAGGTGTAGTGGTCACGTGGCGCAAAATCTTCATTTCGGTTTTTTAATTTTAAATCAAATAGTTTATGTTAATTCGTTTAACATCTACATGCAAAATGTAAACGTGCAGTATACGCGCTCGAAAAAACTTTTACTACACGGAGATGAATCTTCAGTGAAAACTTTCACCGTCTGATTATTATACATTTAATGATATGTCCTGACCCCTTGAAATATAATTTTAGTGTATTTCATAGATTGTCGAGCATTGTTATAAATGAAATAAAATTAAATGAATTAGCATCCTATGCTCAAAGTATTCGTTTAATATATCTATAACTTAATAGAAATTTTCGTTTGTATTAAATCCGTTTCTTTAAGCTTTTCTTTAAAGATATACATACAATTTGCTGTTGAAATGAATTAAGAAAATATATCATTAAAATTCATTTTCATTAATTAAACGCTATTCTATTAAGACTGTTTTGCTATCAAACATGATGATGATACTCAAAGGGGAGATAACCCGGTAAAGCTTGACTATATTTGATCTTGTTTACGTTTTTCTGCAGACATAATCGAGTTTATGGCAGTGAAATCAGCATGCCAACAAGAATGGAGAACTTGAGGGCCAATAGGGCGTACAATATTGGAGAGAGAGCTGACCGGGGACCACCAAGACGGGAACACATGGTGGGGAGTTCCGAAAATGAACGCCCGGCAGCCTATTATAACGGCTGGGAAAGTATCAGCGACCAACAAGCTGTACCGGTAAAGTCAAAGACGTCATTGAACCAATTTTTGCATTTTTTAAAATATTTTATTAAAATATAAATACAAAAAGCGTATTTTTACACTTTTTATCATAGTATTTTAAGAACCTATTTTAAAAATGATTGAATTATTTTTTTAGTTCGTTGTTGTAAGTTATTAATGTTTTCTCATTTTCACCAAAGTGTCCTCAGCTCCTGATATTGTTGTTATCTGTCAATTTTGAATTATCGATTTCGTCCGATTTGGGGGACACTGAAGTCTATTTCATGCAGACCGATGTTCACAATAGTTTATTAAAATACTAATACAATTTTTTTAACACTATTTGTATTTGTGTTTCAATTGATAATTTTGAAAAGTATTGCACATTTGTTTAACAAAAATTTGAGTTCGTTGTCATAATACATTTTTCTCAAGTTATAAATAAAAATATAAAAAATAAAAACGATAGACAGTTGATAGATATGAATTCAAAATCATACCTTATCTTACGATTATAAGGTAATTATCATATTATACAACATTGTTTTGAATATTTATAACCATACGTACCTAAAATTGACAGAAAACATCATCTACTAGAGTAAAAATGAATTAAGAACGATCTCTTACTGTTTTTCTAAAAGCCTCGGATGTATTTGCCAATGGAAATATGTGACTCGCCACGTGACTACCACACCTCAGCGGCGCTTGAGCAAAGAAAACCCCGGTACGTTGAGCCCGGTGACGCGTACAGGTTATTAGACACAGAAAGTCAGGTCAGTCCAACATGAAAAATACATACTTACACGTTGACCAATAGGTATCATTGTCATTTGATGAAACATTTCATTACTTTTAAAAATAATTAGTTTCATATGATTGACAGGTACATGTATATGAAACAAATGCTATGTTTAGAGTCAATCAAAGAAAATTATCAGATGCTATGTTTTCGAACTTTGACTATTTAAGGTAAAGGCTAACAGATTTTTACTACTCTTACTACTGTGGAAAATTCGTTAAAAACCTTTCTAAAGAAATACTTCATAAAAATCTTATTTTGCAAAACCTTTGACAGAATTGCATGTGTTCGTAATCTTTAAGTTACAAAACCTACACTTTACCAATGTCGCCTTCAAGGAATTATGCAAACACCGCCGCAAACCGAGTGTCAAGCTTAAAGCTTATGGGCAACAAATCAAAAAAACACTTGATATGGAAAGTAATTCTTAGCCGGAAAAACTTCTTTTGGCTGCTTCATCTTCTATATAGAAGGGAAGATACCCCTAGTAATAAAACAAAAACAAACACAAAACAAAACAAAACATATTTTTGGGACGAACTATTCTTCGCGATTAGTGTTGGAATATATTCTGGATAAATACTTTAATTATATTTACTACTTTTAATTAAAGGATGATTTATTATGCGTAACAAAATTTAATTCTAAAATATTTAAGTAATTCCCTTTTTGTAAATTATTCAAAAGCGCACGTATTAAGTTTTGCTGTATATACATATATATATATATGTATGGACATATCATAATTCAACCAACCTAATTTGAGCAAATTGTAACATATGAGTGACTTAATTCAACCTTGGGTATGTCATTTGTGACATTCGTGTATATTGAATGACAAAATTTCAATAAACTGCGTGTTTTCTGATTGCGAGACTCAATTATTTCATGAGTATCTTAAACTGTTTAATAATGTGAATAATTCATTCAGTCATGTCTTTTTTTTACATCCTTAGCTTTATATCCGACGCCCAAGGTTGTCAACACGACACAGCGACATGTTTGGGTATGATTGTTGTTATGTTTAGTAAATATACTGTATACTGGTGAACAATTATATAACCAACCTGTAATGTGAAATTGCAAATCTGTTATGGAAACATTTTCTAATAACTTTCATTTCAACGTTTGTCAATGCCCCTATGAATTTCTGAAACGTTACTATCAATGCTGACAATGTTGTTTTTTGTAAATGTAAGTATGGCTCAAAAATGTGCAAAAAACATTTGAATTTTTATCTCGCGTTAAAATTACTGCAAATTCATCAGTCGTACCAATATCATAGACCACTGTTGTTTATTGCAATAAAAACGACCATGCAGTACAATGTCTTGTGGCAATCTTGATTAAATGATAAGAAAATTTCGACTCATGGATACTTCTTTAAATATATCGATCGTTAGATTAGCATATCATGTTGTTGCTTATTAGCGTTAAACAATAAAAGCAATAGTATTGATCGAGTGGTCAATGAACATTTATGTTGATTTAGCTTAACAAGTAAAACTCAACCCGAATGAATTGCTTTTGTCATCCTGCATAGATTCATTCGTTAAATTTTGATAAAAAAATAATTATGCTGTTTTCTATATTACAGGTACCGGGAACGCTTCGTTTAAGATTTGTTTGTATGACATTTATACGCGAATTTATTAACCTGCAACATTATTGAAGGATTCTCATAGAAAAGTTTGTTCATGATTTCATGTGGTCAGGCGTGTGAACATTTGAGACACACTATAATTAACAGGTTAGCTATTTCGCTAATAAGTTGTCAATAAAGCTCATTAATTTTGTCTGTGATATAAAAACGATGGACTAAAGACGAGGACAACACTTGTGTGACTTCGGTCAGCTTACCAATGGAAGTTCCACTGCAGCACTCGTTGTATGGAATATATGTGAACGGCACTGCAGCACTGGAATGTATGGAATATATGTGAACGGCAGTGCAGCACTGGAATGTATGGAATATATGTGAACGGCACTGCAATATATGGAATATATGTGAACGGCACTGCAGCGCTGCAATGTATGGAATATATGTGAACGGCACTGAAGCAGTGCAATATATGAAATGTATGTGAACGGCTGGCTTATCGGCTATCATTTAAATGGTAAATTCGGATATATCTCGCCTGCTGGACAGGAGAACAGGAACTAGAGATAGAGAAGCTGACTTGATGGAACTGTATTATTCGGTGTTATTGGACATATGTTAAAAGTATCAAAAACCAAATATTTTCAATTCAGCAATAAGGTGATTCAGCGATATATTTTTATAAATTATTAACATTAATATGTTTTTGATATACGCGTGCCTAAATAATCAATGTGTTTTTGTTTATATATCCTAAATTCTCGATAATAAGGCGCTGCTTATATATCATGTAAGGAATATTTCGAAACAAGTCTATTTTCAATGCCCTCTTACTTTCGAAGTATATTAATGAGTTGGCAGTATATGGCTTATTTTTAAAATTCAAAGCCTTTTAGCAGGTTCAAACATGAACTCAAAGGCTTATTTTTTTACGACTGGCCTACTATTTTACAAGTTTGAGATGAATTTGACTGTAAGGAATCAAGGACTTGTTAAGGCCGGCTTATCTTCCAGTCAGGATCGATATTTTAGGTTATGTATATGTAATATTATCATTTTCAACCAAATTGTACTTGTATATGAGTTCCTTACATAAACAGATTGACATTTTTTCATATAAC